>NC_065920.1:45525296-45796267 GCF_024586455.1 Bactrocera neohumeralis | reverse complement strand
TTCTGAACTGGGAAAAGAAAAATGGCCAAATTTCTCACAACCAAGTGCTCCGAAATAGACAACAAAAACCCATTCAGCACCTAAAAGAACGCCCGACGACTCATCGATAATGAGAACTTCCAATTAAAAACAAAAACAGATTTGTGCCGAATTAATGAAAATATAGAAGGAAATAGGAAAGAAGAACTACGTAAGTAATATTTTTCCCTTTCGATTTCCTTATTTAAAATACGTTTCAGTAAATTTCGATTTTTTTTTTATTTTTACCGTTTCAACCCTTTACTTTCCTGCAGAGCAAATGTATGACTCAAATTCTCCAGGGTTCTGGAGTGGTGAAAAACCTGAAGAATATTATAACAGCCGCATTGGCCATACAGTACAATATTGATGGAGTGTTGGGCAAAGATTCGCTCAAAGGCTTTACAAATTTTTTTTCGACGCCCTTATTGGTAAGAACAGGACAAGCTTTTTTTAATTAAAAAGTTAATAACAAATACTTATATTTTAATTATTTTAGAGTCCATTCCTACCGGGATAGACGCTGGATCGCCAGAGAATCAACTGCGCCTAGCCCTTCAGCGTCAAAAAAAGCGCGTAATAAAAAAAATCATTTAGTAAACAAAGAAAATAAATGATTAATAAATAACAATATAATGTAAGATACTACATATTTTAAAACTACTAAGTAAGAAAATAAATTAAAAAATACATATGTATAATTGAATTTAATAAATCTATTGCTTTGAATTTCATAAAAATTTCTTTTATTTTCGTAAAATTGAAGCAGTAGAATCGCTAGCGAGTTATAATTAATGAAATCGCTAACGATTTTGAATTAGTCAAACCACTAGCCATTTTGAATTAATGAAAGCGCTAGCGATTCAGTATTAGCGATTCACTTACGATTTTGGAACTAGTCATTTCATCAATGACTGGTACTGCAGCATCGTACCGCTCGATTACTCTCGTAGAACATTGCAATGTAAAAATCGTTAGTTAACTCTACACACATTACTCAGACTTGACTGATATTGCTGGGCATTTCACCCAGCGGGGACAAAATAAAGGCCTCACAAAGGCAGGGCAATGTGAGGCCTTATTTGTTTAATACCTTCCCTTTCTCATGAATGCCTCACAATGACCTTCTTTTAGTAGCGTAGGGTAAGGTGTACAAAATAAAGAGACAAAGTAGACTATGATATTCATTTTCAAAGCTGCACAGCGTTTGTAAATTTTTTACTGTTATCTGCCGCCGACCTCTTGTCGCCACCGAATACTGCGTATATGCAACCGCGTTACTGTTTGCCATTATTGTTCTATTTTTCGTTGTCTTCGGAAACGCTGCGTTTATGCATATATAGTTATTATATTTTCTCATTTCGTTCGCGGACTTACAAGTAAGTTTTAGTTTTTTAAAAGTCTAGATTAATATACATATATATGGAACTAATTGAATAGTAAATTAATTATTCTATTGAAATGGGAAAAACTAAATGTGGAGTGAGTGATAGACATTTTCGTCGACTTGTGGCAAGAAAAAAAGAGCACAAATGAAATCGTGAAACTGAAAATGTTCCTAGTTGTAGCAAAAATGTATCCGAAAAACTAAATATAAATATACATATGTAATGTGCGTAATGCGGCTACTGGTAACTCTAACAACAATAATAATGACATAAATGCGAAATTAAGAAATTGGTGTGTCAAATATAAAATTCGTAAGAGGGCATGCGATGAAATTCTCCAAATATTTCGTAGTGCTGACGTGCGTGTACCTGCATCAAAGAAACAACTAATGACGTTGCCTAACTCAGAAATTAATATAATTGATGTATCGCCCGGAAAATACTTTTATTTCGGAGTAGAAAATGCCCTTTCTTTGATGAAAATTTCTTTACCTCCAAATATGGATTGCCTATATATTGATATCAATATAGACGGGTGCCCGCTTTTTAAAAGTTCAGGGACACCAATTTGGCAAATTTTAGGGTAAGTAATTACTAAACATAATTGTGTATATTAAATTGATTAAACAATTTATTTATA
Organism: Bactrocera neohumeralis; assembly: GCF_024586455.1. Lineage (NCBI taxonomy): Eukaryota > Metazoa > Arthropoda > Insecta > Diptera > Tephritidae > Bactrocera > Bactrocera neohumeralis. The sequence goes on along the minus strand of NC_065920.1, from coordinate 45,794,221 downwards.
GAAGAAGAGGTGCAACAAATGAAAAACTTAATTTGTGAGCTACATGTGAAGATGGATAAACTGTTAGAGAAAGCATTTCCGAAATCTACAAGCCTGGACATATTTCCAATAAAAAGCCTTGAAGAAATGGAACATTTTGTGGAAAATGCTGAAATGTTTCCAAAAAATGACGTAGTAAGTTAACTGAATGAACAGTATTTTCTGCGAAACTATATAATTAATACTTTCCTGATTTCAATAGATTTGTAGCATTAAAGAATGTATAGGTTCAACACCTATTACAAAATCTCTACAATTTATCATCACAGAAGAGTGCTTGTTAGAGTACAATTGGGATGGGCTGCAGAAGAAAAAATCATTAAAAAAAACCAACTTATTTGGAAAATTTGTGTTTGGTAGGTTTGTTTTAATTAAATACATAAATTCACAACTCACAATTGCTATTTCTAATTTTAGATGCTCTGAAGTCCCCCGAATACGGCTTCCCAAATTACGAAAATGATATTAAAAAATCGATACAATTAATAAAAAATAGGGTGTATAAAAAAACCTACGATAATAGATCAAAATAATATATTGATGAATTAAAAGTCTTTCGTGTCATTATTAAACAGATTATTTTTATTAAAACAATAAGGCCTCATTTACTCCTTTTTTAGACAGCAGAGGTAAGGCATCATTTACTCCTTTTAGAGATAGCAGAGGTAAGGCCTCATTTACTCCTGTTAGAGATAGCAGAGATGAGGCCTCATTTACTCCTTTCTTAGATAGCAGAGGTCAGGCCTCATTTAATCCTTTTTTACGTCGCTTGAGGTGAGACCTCACGATGTAGGGCATGCAATGTTAAAAAGATATGAAGCTTATACGGCGGAGTAAGCCCTTTCTACCTTACAATTCCGACATGAATAAGGCCATATGAAAGCCTTTTATGCCCCGCTGGGCATATACTCACGCTTACATTTCAAAATACATTCACATACATTCCCACCCATTTATACACGCACATATTGTGATATAGGTAGGCTGAAATGCTTGCACGCCACTCTGTATACGCAACGTGAAATTTGTATGCCTAAAAACTGGCAGCCGGAACGCAAAGGGCCGATAACGGTAAATATCAAACCGAAAGTTGAGCCAGCGTAGGTAGAAACAAGAAAAACCGTTAACTTCGGTTTCACCGAAGCTAACTACCCTTCACAGGTGCATTTCTGTTAGTAACTATGTGTTCAGTTTGTATGGAAGCTATATGCTATAGTTAACCGATCTGATCAATTTCTTCGGAGATTACATTGTTGCTTTAGAAAATAATATATACTAAATTTCGTGAATATATCTTGTCAAATGTGAAAGTAGTCCATACAAGAACTTGATTCCGATCGTTCAGTTTGTATAGCAGCTATATGCTATAGTTAACCGATCTGAACAATTTCTTCGGAGATTATATTGTTGCCTTAGAAAATAATATATACCAAATTTCGTTAATATATCTTGTCAAATGTGAAAGTTGTCCATACAAAAATTGATTCCGATCGTTCAGTTTGTATGGCAGCTATATGCTATAGTTAACCGATCTCAACAATTTCTTCGGAAATTACATTGTTGCCTTAGAAAATAATCTGTACTAAATTTCGTGAATATATCTTGTCAAATGTGAAAGTTTTCCATACAAGCATTTGATTCCGATCGTTCAGTTTGTATGGCAGCTATATGCTATAGTGGTCCGATATCGGCCATTCCGACAAATGAGCAGCTTCTTGAAGAGAAAATGACTTTTGCAAAATTTTAAAACGATATCTTAGAAACTGAGGGACTAGTTCGTATATATACAGACAGACAGACGGACATGGCTAAATCGACTCAGCTCGACATACTGACTACTCGACAAACTTCGTGACAAACTTAATATACCCTGTTCAGGGTATAAAAATAAAAAAAATTATGCCGGGACGATGGCGAGTTGCGTCAAAGTGAAGCCTAACAACCCACACAAACACACGCTGGGAAGCTTTCATGCAACACTTCAATCAGTCGATGAGTGAAAATGAAAACTTGCAAAGCTGACAGCTTCGAAATTTCTCATACAATCTATACATACACATACTTATATACATACTATTGTTTGCTGTAATACACTTTGCTGTTGTTGTTGTGTGGCAACTATACTTCTCTCCGTGTTTTTTAATTTCGCATAACGCCGACTCAAACTGCAATATCTTGGCGAAGGATTTTATTGTCCAGGGGTCTCAAATGCACAAAAATATACACTTTCATGTTGGTAATATACGCCACACTCATTTGGATACAAACTTGCAGAGCGGTAGTTTGTTCTTCTCATGTCAAAGAGTATACATATATATGTTCTTTCCCATCCCTTCAGAGCTTTTGGTATTGCTCAACGTCAATTTACACAGCCGTATTAGTTTTGTGGGGATACCAAATTCAGACATGGCGGTCCAAGAATTGGCGCATGGTGAATATCTGGTCAGTTGTTGGTTTCCAGGCTCCAGTCAGTTTGTTGATGGTGGGCCTTAAACCTTCCTACAATACGCTCGATAGAAGCTTATATGCGATGTGGACTGGACAGAGCACACTTAAATTCCAATCGTTGGGCATGCTTTCGTCCGACCATATTTTACAAAGAAGCTGATGATTGCTCCTTGTCAGTTCTTCGTCGCCGTGGTTGAATAACTCGGCCGGCAATCCATTGGTCCTCGCCGCTTTGTTGCTCTTAAGACGGGTAATTACTATTCGAGCTTCTTCATGGTCGGGCAGTGGAACGTCTACTCCATCGTCGTGGATTGGGGAATCGGGTTCGCCATCTCCTGGTATTATGCTTTCACTGCCATTCAAAAGGCTGAAGAAGTGTTCACCCATAAGTTTTGTTTGCTCTGAGCACCGGTTAATAGATCACCTCTGGGGGTTCAATAAGGGTGTGCTCCGTTAGTCGCCGCATTTTTCTGTAGAATTTTCGAGATTTACCCCTACTCTATTTCTGCCCGTAAATGCGTCCGATTGTCCTCTACTGTATATAAAATTTTACCATTTGACTAGTTATAACCAGTGGAAAAAACATTATACTACATGCCGATACTCACTTCGTTCGTTTGCATTACATTGTTGGTACTATGGGTTTGTGTTGACAAAAATATGTAAACAACAACAATAATGCAACACCGCTGCGGCTATGTGGAATGCATTGATTGTGTTAGTCGAAGACTGCCGCACGAAAAGAGAGCATTCGCTGCTTCTAGGTGCTATTTTACCAAACTTTACCACCAAAATTCACGCTTACTACTCCCGTCTGGGCAGCAAAAACAGTCGAATTGTGAAGAGAGAATTTTATGGCGGATAGCTACGTCGAGCAGAGCACACCGAGCACTTCGCTTGGGGTGTTATTGCCAAAATAAAAGTGGACCCTTTTACTCTGCCCATGCCCTGCATCAGCTTCCTCAAACACATACTCACAAACACTCACGACCAAACTATTGCGGCGCGCCTACCCTTCTCTAGTCGGTTTATATATACTATATATAATGCATATTAGAAATGGTTGGCATTCATTGTAGGGCAGTCCACCTTCTTCGGCGCAGATTTGCCGAAAGAAAACAACGTTTCCTTTCATCACGCAATAGCCGCGACATATTCTAAATGCGGTTAAAACAAACACGGAGTTCGCTTCGTCAGAATGGGTACTAAAGATCTGTTGTGATATTTGGGCTATCGAACTATGAATCTATGAAATTATCGGTTTCTGCTTCTATATGTCGTACTATCAGTGCTAGTATCGAAAGCTTTTTGCTCGCTTATCCGCTTTTATGCTGAAAACAAGCTCGTTGGGCCTTTTGAAGCGGTGTGATGCCGACAGCGGTGATGGTGGTCAAGTGGGCAGGAGTTGACAGTAGGCGTATATATGTATATTAGTCGTTCTCGGTGCATCCTTTTCACATTGCTGTTATTCATTCACATTGCGTTACGGTTTCCCGTCTTTTTTTTTAGGTTTTTGGTTGTTGTTATGTGTACAGTGTGCGGTTTTTATTCCTGCACTGCTGCAGTTGACAGACCAAAAATTCAAATTACCAGCCAGAAATGTGAGCTTGCCTCACATGTCGTTTGGTCGTTCGCTTGACCGCCTCGAAACGTGAAAGGATGCAATTAGGTTCTGCGTTGTTTGTGTTTATATATTATATCTTCACATGTACACACACGTATGCAGTGTGTATATATACACACTTGCAATTACGGGGGAGTTGTTGTGTTAGCGTATGGCTGACGTTGCCTCTTAGGGAAACTCTGGCGTTGTTGCGGCGCTTGCTTTTTATTTCTGACTGTAGTCCGAATACGGCAACTGACTACCGCCAAAATTGATGCTGCTGCATTATCGCAGAGTTTTCTAAAGCTGCATATAGTCAAAATTATGTAAGAATGCAGTACATACGTCTTATAAAGCCGAGAAATTTCGAATGACCAATATATGGGTTTTGGTCAGTTTCATCAAATGAAATTTTTTATCCAAATTTCAACAACACTTCTAATAAGATTGTAAATTCTTAGAAGAACTAGAACCCGATCATTAAGTTTGGATGGCAAGTATTTCTTCGGCGATTGCACCATTGCCCTAGGCAATACGCCATGACCAATGTCTTGAAAATATTTCTTCAAAAGTTTTCAATTCATGCTATATGTTGTAGTGGTCCGAATCAGCGGTACCGCCGGTGAAGAGGACGTATGAATTGATATCTCAAAACGTGAGGGGCTCTTTTTCTTTCTTGGCATAGACCCCGTGTTAATAGCCGAGTCAACAACATCGCACCAGTCATTTCTTCTTTTCGCTACGTGGCGCCAATTGGATATGCCAAAAGGAACCAGGTTTCTCCACCTGGTCCCTTCAATGGAGTGGAGCTCTTCCTCTTTCTCTGTTTCCACCGGCGGGTACTGAATCTAAAACCTTCAAACCTGGAGTGTTTTCATCCATATGGACAACATGACCTAGCCAGCGCAGCCGCGGTCTCCAGATTCGCTGAACTATCCCAATGTCGCCGTATATGACGTAAAGCTGATCGTTCCTTCGCCGTTGCCTATGCGCAAAGACCATAAGCCTTCCGCAAAATCTTTCTCTCGAACACACTTAGGTTCCAATCATCAAGCATGTTTTCATCCATATTTTGCAAAGAAGCAGATGCATGCACCTTATCAGTTCTTCGACGCCGTATTTGAATAGCTCGGCCGGTAATCCATCTGCGCCTGCCACTTTGTTGTTCTTCAGGCTGTTAATTGCTATTCGAACTTCATCATAGTCAGGCAATGGAATATCTATTCCTTCCTCATCGATTGGGGAAGCAGGTTCGACATCTGCAGATGTTACAATTTCACTACCGTTGAGAAGGATGGAGAATTGTGCACGCTTATATATATTTATATTTTATAGGATCTTCAGCGTTTCCTTCTTGGTCACAAACTTCGTGGCACGATTCACCGGCTTTCGACCACTACCGTTTTGGCTTGATATTATCGTATGTGATCCATCCAGTAGTCGTTTGAAGCTTAAATGTGTCTTCATCTAAGGTGGTGGAATTTAAGTTTTAATTGTTTTAATAATACATATGTATGAAAGTTAGCTTAGTTCGTTTAATCCCTTCCTTTTGCCGACATTCAAAAACAGGTTCAGGTAGTTTATGTGGTCATTCGGAGATACATTTTCCTGCACGTATCTCACAGACAGGTTGAATTAGTTTTCAAGGGCATCGTTTAATAATAACACTATTCAAAACTTTGCTTTAAGCTTAGATTTTCTAGAGTATTCTAGTTTAATCATCTCTGTGTTACAACAAATGTTGCTCCTTTTACATACTTACACTTGGATATACGTTTATTTTCAGCAATATAAGCACCAAAACACACATTAGAATGATTATAGCACGAGAATGTAATCTTACAGTTTGGCATTGGCACAATTTTCACTAAATGTTGCAGAACTGCCACAGTTAGAATTTTGTTCATATCCTTGCTGAAATACAACCATTTCGTAGAAAAAAATATGGAAAATAAAAAAGATAATAAAGGAAAAGTAATAAATGCACTTACATATGTGGTATTTAGTACGTATACTTTGCGTGTAAAAACCGGAAGAGAAGCAGTTAACCAGAGCTGCAGAAGTGGTTGTTAGCTGTAAACCCTTGCATCCTCTGGCGAGTTGAAGGTTCATTTCAAGCATTCTAAAACGGCTGAAATGGGTTAGATGTAGTTTTTATATACAGGCATGTCAGTGTTGGCTTAAAATGTTAAGTAGAATAGTCTTTGAAAAATATGTAAATATGTGTGGTTTGAAAACTTATTCTTTTAAACAAGAATTTAGATTGTCAGAAGGTCTCAGTGAACTATTTGAGGCTAAGTGTAAATGGATTATTTGTATGGTAAAATATTTTCATATAAATTAGGCAGCTTAAAAAATGAAGGAACAGTTTATTCTATAATTATGCCGTTTCTTCAGCCACACAAAATAAATTTTAACCCCCTAATTGCCATCTTTTACCGACTCTAAACTGCCAAAATAATCCATGAGGATGGATAAATGATATTAGGAGTAAATTTGGAACAATGCCGGATGTATTTTATATCATTGTGACATTTACGACAGTGGCCACATAACCGAATTTGTAGTGGGAAAGAGACTCCGTCGCCGAGTATTGTCATTACCCCGGTGGACGAACATCTAGCCAAAATCCGCATCAAAAAGAAGTTTTTCAAAACACCGCTGATCTGCGCCCACGCCCCAACGGAAGAGAAGGACGATGTGACCGAAGATGCCTTCTATGAGCGCTTGGAGCGCACCTATGAGAGCTGCCCTCGCCACGATATCAAAATCGTGCTTGACGACTTTAACACCAGGGTGGGCAAGGAAGGTATCTTTGGCACAACAGTCGGTAAATTGGGACCCAAAATATACATAGTTATCTGTAGTACTAAATTCAAGCATAAAAAAATTCATCAAACTACCTGGCTGCCTCCGACTCAAAAAGCCACCAACCAGATCGATCAAGATGTGAAAGACGTCTCCAGTGTTTTAGACGAGCTTACGTTCCGAGGTCTTAACATCAACTCGGACCACTGTGCAGCAAAAAACGCACGTCTATAAACACAATTGAGCTCCGACGTTGGAAAGCTGCAATCACAGAAGACAGCCGAACGATTTTCTATTCCGTTTATACTCCTGCTCTCTGAGAGCACTAATCAGCAACTCGGTATAAGGGAACTGTGGGACGGCATTTCAAGCTCCTTACGTAACTCTGCAAACAAAACCATTGGTTTTCAGAAAATGCAAAAGAACAGCTGGTACGACGAGGAGTGCCGTGTCGCAGCGGAGAGAAAACAGCTGCCTACCTCGCAACGTTACGATCGACCACTACACGTGCGGGATGGGATAGATACCGAGAGTTGAAAAGGGAAGCGAGACGCATTTGCAGACAGAAAAAGAAAGAGGTCGAAATGCGTGAGTACGAAGAGCTTAATAAGCTGGCCGACAGAGGTAATGCTCGAAAATTCTACGAAAAGATGCTGCGACTAACAGAAGGTTTCAAGACCGGAGCATACCCTTGTAGAACCCACAAAGTGATCTAGTGACCGATGCCCAGAGCATACTTAAATTATGGAGGGAACACTTCTCCAGCCTGCTGAATGGCAGTGATCGTACAACGCCGGGAGTAGGCGAACCCGATTTCCCCATCGATGACTATGGAGCAGACGTGCCTGACCAGGAATAAGTTAGAATAGCAATTACCCGTCTGAAGAAAAACAAAGGGGCTGGGACCGATGGATTGCCGGCCAAGCTATTCAAACACGGCGGCGAAGATCTGATAAGGAGTATGCATCAGCTTCTTTGTAAAATATGGTCGGACGAAAGCATGCCCAACGATTGGAGTTTAAGTGTGCTCTGCCTAATCCATAAACAAGGAGACCCCACAATCTGCGCCAACTACCGTGGGATTAGCCTCCTCAACATCGCATATAAGGTTCTATCGAGCGTATTGTGTGAAAGATTAAAGCCCACCGTCAACAAACTGATTGGATCTTATCAGTGTGGCTTTAGACCTGGAAAATCAACAACCGACCAGATATTCACCATGCGCCAAATCTTGGAAAAGACCCGTGAAAGGAGAATCGACACACACCACTTCTTCGTCGATTTCAAAGCTGCTTTTGACAGCATGTAAATGAGCAGCCTTTATGCCGCGATGTGTGAATTTGGTATCCCCGCAAAACTAATACGGCTGTGTAAACTGACGTTGAGCAACACGAAAAGCTCCGTCAGGATCGGGAAGGACCTCTCCGAGCCGTTCGATACCAAACGAGGTTTCAGACAAGGCGACTTCCTATCGTGCGAGAAAATAATTCGAGCTGCAGAACTTAATCGAGCAGGTACAATCTTTTATAAGATTGTACAGCTGCTGGCGTATGCCAATGATATTGATATCATCGGCCCTAACACCCGCGCCGTTAGTTCTGCTTTCTCCAGACAATGCCAGCTATATAAATTTTGCTTGCAGGTGCTACTCAGACTAAGTAGGCAATTGAGAAGCAAAGTCCTCTCTCGACGAACAAAAACCAAACTCTATAAGTCACTCATAATTTCCGTCCTGCTATATGGTGAAGAGGCCTGGACAATGACAACAACTGATGAGTCGACGTAGCAAGTTTTCGATAGAAAAGTTCTGCGAAAGATTTATGTTCCTTTGCGCTTTGGTAACGGCGAATATCGCATTCGATGGAACGATGGGCTGTATGCGATATACGACGACGTTACATAGTTCAGCAAATTAAAAGACGGCGACTAGGCTGGCTATGTCATTTGTCGGAATGAACAAAAACACTCCAGCTCTGAAAGTATCCGACGCAGTACCCGCTGGGGGAAGCAGAGGAAGAGAAAGACCTCCACTCCGTTGGAAGGACCAGGTGGAGAAGGACCTGGCTTCGCTTGGAATATTCAATTGGTGCCACGTAGCGAAAAGAAGAAACGACTGGCGCGCTGTTGTTAAATCGGCTATAATCGCGTAAGCGGTGTCTTCGCCATTAAAGAAGAAGAAGAAGAGGCTAAGTTGGGATGCAACCGATCATTTCATTCTTGCACGAATCAACGCCAGCAAAATGCCTTAAGATGTAAGAAGTCAACTACAGGATCGGAATCTAAACATTTTTATATATACATACATATATTCTATATAACTCATACACTGACCGACATATTCGGCATAAGGTTTGTTAGCAAACCGAAAATTTTTATACTTTGGCAGTATTCGGGGTTATTTTCCGATTTCATCCATTTTCACACTGTCGGTGGGAGTTCTTATAGCAGTTGAGTTAAGCTAATTTGGTTGTTGTAGCTGTAATGGTTTAGAAGATATGTACATTAAACTTGTCAGAAGGCGAGGCTACACATACTGTTCCTGTGAGCCGAATTACAGTTTTGTGTCTTAATCTAGTGCTTGATTATGGCATTTTATAGACGATGTTGTAATTTTTTTTTTTTCAGAGGAACGGGCATACCAAGTTTCATCAATATATCTCAATTTTTACTCAAGTTGCAGCTTGCACGGACGGACGGACAGGCAGAAAACAGACCCGGATTTTAACTCGTCTCGTTTTCCTAATTATTACCCCTCCATATAAGCATATAACCTTATCTATCTCGATTAGTTTTAGGTGATAGGTACAACCGTTAGGTGAACGAAAATATTATACTCTGTAGCAACATATTACAAGTGTACGAAAACTATGCTGAAATCCCAGAACAGGTGCAACGGACGTGCTGGCGGGAGATTACGGGCGTAATGAAAACTACGTCAAAAAAGGCGCTGATGTTCATCCTCGATATCCACGCAATACGTTCCAAGTAAAATTTGAAGCAGTGCTTACGCTCAGACATGCCATGATATTAGGATGAAAAATATCTCTCTTCCGCCTTTTTGTCTTTTGCGCTACAGAGCTCGTATCTGGCAATACTATACATCTGCAAGGTCTTAACATAACCTACAAAACGACGCTATGTATGATTAAAGTGTTAAAGTGATCGGATACGTTCGGCTTAAATTGGTAATGCGACTGGGAAAAGGATATTCATAAGAAATTAAACACAACATTTTGTAGAGAAGAATGAACCAATGGTTCTATATTCGACAACTCCAACTGCGAAATCTACATGTTCACCAACGGATCAAAGAGTGTAGCAGGAACAGGACCGGGACTATTCTGCAGTAATTTATACACAGAAGATAGTTTAAAACTAAATGGCTACAATTGAGTCGTTCAAGAGTCAATTAGGGCTATCTGTAATTTTCACAACGTTAGGTTATGCAAGCAAGCTATAGCTATACTCTTAGTAGATAACTGGGTTAATATTATCTGAGTGCCTCGTCATACGAGTATATGAAAAGAAGGAAGTGAAAAGGCAGATGAGTTGGCCCGCTCTGGGGCAGCTGGGAGGACCATTCATACAAGCTGCCCAGACCATTCAACTTCTTCAGGTATTCGGAGAAAATGGTGAGACGCTGGAACTTTTTCTATGCTTATGATCAGCCGGCTCCCAATGCTCCAACTTAACTGATATTGTGCTGCTGGGTTGAGGAAGAAATCAGGTTTTTAACCAAATCCACTTAGTTACTGGATAAGGCTTAATTTGCTTACCACCCAGGAGTACAATGGCCCTAATGTGTGGTTGGCTCATGCGCCTCTCCTTTCAATAATATGAATATGTGCTTACAAAAGTTTGAAGATAGATGTTCACCCAATATGCAGTTGATATATTTGAATTATTGGTGGTTAAACATCAAATAGCATTACGCAAATAAGTTAAAATAATGGACGCGGACTACATTATTGTTAATGTATCTTGGAATTAATGCTTCCAAAGAGTTGTTATTAATTCAGTCCCAACGATATGTATAAAAAAATGTGTAATTAATACTAAACTTGTCAGCACTTTGTAGTAAATATTTATTTTAACTTTCGCTTTCGCTATTAACGAGCGTTTAGAAATAATTTATGTGGCCCGACTTAGGAGTTCACAAATACATACACACGAATGTATTTTTCGGTATGTTTTTTTCAGTAATGTGCTAACAGATAGTTTCATCTCTTGTTGCTGCAATATGAGTAATTAATGCATTTGCAATGTATTTTTTTCAGTTGTAAATCAACGTTACGAACCGGAAGTTCAAAATCCAGGAGGTTTTATTGGTAGCAATGTGTTAATTAAATGTAATATACCGTCGTTTGTTAAGGAGTATGTAACGGTAACATCATGGCTGCAGGAACCAAATTTCAATATATACCCATCGCTAGAAGGAGGTGAGTAGAAATTATATGTTTAGCTAATTACAAGTACAGTGGAGTCACGATAAAAAGAAAATGATAATTAATTGCGGTTTGAGTTTTCGACGTCACTATAAAGAACCGTTACTTATAAGATATCTTAAAAATTCGCATAAAAAATATTTTTTTGGGAAATACATAAATTCCTTTCGAGTGTTACAGAATAATATAGATTTAAATATTTGTCACTTTATCCAACCCCTGCGAATTAAAGGAACCTAACGGAGGTGACGTGTTTCTTATGTGGATACATAATTTCGATGAGTTTGTTTGTTTGAAGAAAAATATGTTGGCTCTTGCATGTCCCACGTTGAGACAGTTTAAATCGCGGCAAGTAGTTTAAATAATTTTTTTAGGGAGGTTGATAACCTATCCAATTCTTGTAAAGATTTATCTTTCCAAAAAAGGGGTTCACTTGAACAAGCTTTGTATTCGCAACTGCTTTAAATTTTTTTTCTCTGACGGAGAGCTTCTTATATGATGAGTGAACCCTCCTATTTATTCTATCAGCTTAATGACTAGCGCTCTTCTGGTGAAAAGATCAAAAATTTCGTTTACCTCAATATCGTTGCTATATTGATAAGCCTAGAGCAAAAAAGAAAATTTTTATAATGCCAATCTAAACAAATAATATGACTCGTTAGTGAAAATATGCACTGTTCAAGATAATCACCATTGGTCAACGACCTCGAGGTTCCAAAAGTTCTAATATTGCAACTCCAAAAAGGAGCACTGAAAAACGCCAAACCAAGAGCGCCATCTATCGCCGAAGCACAGCCAGCCATCAGCAGTCAACAGCAGGTTTCCCCCTCCGCGCTACACTTTCAGGCTTCCGTTTCCAGCGCTACGAGCTTTGAGAGTTCGCAGCTTCAGTGTAAAACACCCACACCGACCAAAGGCTTACTAGGGCATCGACGATCCTTCATTGAGCCAGCTCGTTGCACATATCCTTGTTGAAAACTTTATTATTATTATTTGCCACAATCGACCAAAGCTATTTAAATACCAAGTCACATGTGTCTGACCTGGGTTATTAGGAATGCATACGTGGATGAGCGTATGCAATTGAAGTTAAGTTAAGCGGAAAAAGTTAGACAACGAATCAGCAAATGAAAGCAAGACTAAAATAAAACAAACGAATACATTATTGCACACCACATTTCCGCTGAACCGTAACCTTTTTGCAATTTTATTTTTATCGCTTCTTTGTACAAATTTTCTCACATTTATTCCTCTGTATTTTTAGATGGGAAAAATCATATGCTACCGACCGGCGAACTTCTGGTGTACAACATAACTCGCACCGATGCACACAAAGTTTGTCGCTGCCGCACCCATCACAAGCTGACGCAAGACTCCGTTGTGAGCAGCAATATGGGCAAAATTCAATTGACTGGTAAGTTAACTACAGCAACAACAATGCTAACAACAAATAGTGGCTACCTTCTTTACTGGCGTAAACACCGCTTACGCGATTATAGCCGAGTTGGCTACCTAGCATTGCAAAAGCGATACACGCTTGACCTCACTTCTCGGCATTTAGTTTGCTGATAGCCAAGCATGTTCATTTTAGTTGCGTGTTCTACGTATTAAGTGTTTGCGACAAGAACCACGTAACTCACGAGCAGAAATATACATTTTTTGTTATACCAAATCAAGATGACATATAATATTCGTAAATTGTATCAACAATATTTTGAATTTAGCTAACGAAAGAAGTCGAAATTCTATAATTTCTTACCAATAATCATTTGGTTTTACCACCGATTCAAGTATTATTTCACCTCTATGCAGTGTTGTTGTTGTGTATCGATAGTGTTTCCTTGTAAATTGAATAGAGTTAGGTCAATTTGGTACGTTGTTAGTTACCAACAGACATTTGATAGATATCTTTGTCAATCTAGAGGTAGCTTAAGTGTGTAATCCCTTCCTATTTTCTCTGCTTTAAAAGGCTTTACAGGTTTGTATTTGTCTTAAACGCCAGTTACTTTTGGGCATTTACGATATCGTATTGCTAGCTCTTTTAAACATATAATCGGTTCAGTATATCCGTTCAGTGAATCCGTTTAAGCCCAGAACGCTAAACTGCGCCAGTTGTTTCTATCATTTGCGAGGTCACTCAGGTTGTACGTAGGCGATGCCAAGGATCTCCGAGAACAGTTCTCTCGACTGATACAAGTGCTTGCCATCTCGCTGCGTTCTCGTTCATGTTTCTGCTCCGTATAATAGGACTGGAATTATAAGAGATGTATAAAGCGTAACTGTTATTCATTGAAATAAGCATGTGCTCCTTAATTGCCTGGCAATCCTAAAGTAGCGCATGTTTGTGACAGTTATTCTGCGTTTAATATTCCAGATTAGATTGTTTGTTGAATTTATGTTCGTTCCGAGAGATACAAAGTCCCTCAATTCAAATTAATGGTTGTCAACAGCGACGTTGTTCCCAAGAAAGACCACAGAGGTCTCCAAATATTTCATCTTACCCACGTTCACCACAACATCAACTTCGTTCGCTTCTCTTTCTTGGCTAGGAAAGTCTGCAAACGCATTAAGGATATGCACTTGGAATGTTCGGTCCCTTAATTGGGAAAGTGCCGCTGCCCAGCTGGTTTATATCCTCGTAAACATAAAGATTGAAATCTTCGTCGTCCAAGAAGTACGATGGACTGAACAAGAACTGAGACAAGAAGGTCCCTGTGGCATTTAATACAGCTGACATATATAGGAACGCAAATTTGGTGTGGAAAACTCCGTCACAGAGCCCTGCCATTCACTCCAGTGGATGAGTTCCCAGCCACAAACTACATCAGAGCAAAATTATTTGGCCTATAACTGATTTGCGTCCACGCCCTGACGGAAGAGGAGGACGATGTGACCAAAGATGTCTTCTATGACACTTGGAGCGCATCTTTCTGAGTGTTACCCGCTCGATGTCAAAATCGTTTAGCACTTTAACGCCATGGTGGGCAAAGTATGCTAATCTTTGGCACAACGGAGTGGAATTAAGGCACTTTTGTCATGCTGGCGAAAGTGGGAAACATTCTTAAAAAGGTTTGGGCTGATCGACTTCAAAAATAGGTCATCTGTAATACGAGATTGCAGCTAGAAAAATTCATCAAACTACCTGGCTGTCTCCGACTCGAAAAGCCACCAAGCAGATCGATCATGTTGTGATAGACGGAAGATACATGGCCAGTGCTTTAGACATGCGAGACGCAAGTGCGAAAAAAAAGAAAACACTCCAGCGCTGAAAGTATTCAACGCAATACCCGCAGGTGAAATCAGAGGGAGAGGAAGACCTCCACTCAGTTATAAAGACCAGGTGGAGAAGGACCTAGCTTCGCTTGAAATTTCCAGTTGGCGGCAAACAGTTGTAAACTCAGCTATAACCACGTAAACGGTGTCTACGCCAATAAAAGAGAAGATGATAGTTGTAGCTAACGTCATTTGGAAACTGTATGGTTTCTTTACAGGAGAGACTTATTCAGCTTGAATAGGATGCTTTGTCAATGCTGTCAAGGCGGCTATCAAAAATTGACAAAAAAGTGTTGGTATATCGTTTTTTTTGGGATTATCGATTCTATATTCAAGTAAATTATTTTTTTATTTTTTTTTCTTAGCTTTTTTGACGTCGAAAAACTTTCGTCGGGCTTTGGATCTTCAAATCCCATTTGACTGAGATCTTTCGAGTCTTTTTGTTTTGGGTTTTTTTCATATTTGTAAAATTGGTCTGTGAGGAAAGCCGAGGTGAGGAATGAAGAATATTCACTTTGGGAATGGAACCTGACTATTGAAAGCACATGAATAACATGTTACGAATTTTCCGTCGCAAACCATTGTGAATGCATTGCTAATGACTTGCACATACTGTACCGTGGTGACTCCAAGCTTCGCCAATCGCATGTGGGTTTTTTAATGTTGCGGTGTGTTAATTACATCGTCAAATTAATTAGCGATAGCTTCGAAGCGAAAGGCCAAACCCAACCTAGACTTGAGGCCCTTGCAATAAGTATAGCGTTTGAGGCCAAATAAACAAACAAATAAACAGAACTATTTAATGTGTGGAATGTACATGTTTTTGTAATTTCCATTAATTTCTGTTTCATTTGAATTGAGTTTTTGCAGGTATTTTTGTTATTGTTCTTATTGTTGGCTTTCTATAGGCAAGTGAATTCCTGATATGCCGTTATAATACATTTGTAAAATATTTTAACACTCCCCATCTTTTTCTTTGTCTTTTTCTACTCCACAGAAATGCGTGAACTAGTACCGCCCATAATGAACGTGAAGGCCACAAGCGTGGTGGCACGTTTGGGCGATCCCGTTGTGGTACCATGCGTGGCATACGCCAACCCGAAACCGGTCTATCGGTAATTATTGCATATTTTCTTTTAACGCTTGTCATTTAAATTTTACCTACAACGCTTAATGTGACACACAGGATTACAATTTGCAACTGGATTATGTGAAATGAAAATATAATATATAAGCTTCTACAGAGCTGAAATAAAATTAAAATACATACATTATGCTTTAGTCAGAATGTTTCATTAAAAGTAAAAACAATTCGCCAAGCGACCCCCAATATATATGTCCACACGTGAAACCGTTAGAAACTCAGTGATTTAGTGGTTCTTCCTTGTTGAGTCAATTCAAACTTTTCGATCTCAATAAAGAATAATAAGTTTCACCATTACTGCCGTGAACTTCCGAAATGAGTTAGTTATTCGGGGTCAGTCATCATCGATATCCCTAATCCACTCCTTCAAAAGATTTCAAATTTGTATGGAATCTTCTTTCATAAATATCTATCCAATTCAAATATTTTTCATTCATCCTCCGATCATAGCTAATGGAACTCCAACTGCGAACAGAACAAGTAGGTAAGATTAGATTATATGACTGATCCTCTACATGGTGGAAATAGCACACTTAGAGCGTTATGAATAGTTCTTTCTGAAGCCAGATTAAAAACTCCCTTAATTGAACATCTAAGCGCCTGAAACTAGAACAAATCTGCACAGGTGCTTTATTTCCATTTCCGCTATTTCACTGGAATTCTAAAAATATGAGTTTCGAGATATTGTTGTCTTGTTTTGGCAATTTCGGGACATTCGAGGAAAAAGTATTGAGGTAATACTATTTCATCTTCTTCCAAATAGCTGTTGCAACTGGCATCTGCTAAAATTTTTAATCTTACCGCATTAATGCCGATCGGACAGTGTTCAGTTAGAACTTCAACAATTACCAAAATGTGAACTTTTCTGTGTGCGAAGCGTATAGACTGTCATCGCATTTGCGACTTGACTCCCATGTCACTGTTAACAGCCCAAACTTCAAAGTCGTAGGTAATTTCGTTAATCTTGGAATCAATGTAAACGGTAACAACAATTTCAGCCTCGAAATCCAGCGAAGAAGATCTCTTGTCAACATGTGCTACTTAGGACTACGTAATCAATTGAAAAGTAACATATTCTCTCGACGAACAAAGACCAAACTCTACAAGTCCCTCATTATTCCGTCCCTACTATATGGTTCGAGCAAGACAATGACATCTTCTGATGAGTTCACCTTAGGACTCAAGAGACAGCGGCTGCTTTGGCTGGGTCGTGTTGTAAGGATGGAGGATAAAAATCCAGCTTCGAAGGTATTCGAGTCAATACCCGCCGGTGGAAGCAGAGGAAGAGGAAGGCCTCCACTCCGTTGAAGCGATCAGGTGGCGAAGGACCCGCCTGCCAAATAGCGAAAAGAGGAAACGACTGGCACGCTGGTATTAACTCGGTTATACGTATAACCGCGTAAGCGGCGTTCTCTACGCCAGCGAAGATAAAGAAGAAGACTTTTCTGTGTGAAAAGCGTTCACCAGACCTCTTATGAATTACCCTGAGCCAGACCTGCGACTGCACTGCTGCTAATAGTTGGCCGTATAGGAACTCGACGCTAGAGATATGAGCATACTATCAGCGAGCTAAATGCTAATATCGCTCTGAAGGAGGCTGTACTCAGCAGCAATAGAACTACTGTTACCTTTGTGGACACCTTGCAGTGGTCAAGAAACATAAAACCGGAGCTGACAGTCATTTATTATCATATCAGAAACTGCAAGGAAATACCTATGTAAAGATACCTTATGCGAAAAATGTAGTTCCAGCCGTGCAGACGGTGATATGTGAGCAATAAGAAACTTGGTCTTTGGTTGTGAAGAGCTTTTTGAAATGGTATTTTGAAATATACAAGTCGCTTAAAATCATAACGGATACCGAAAACTAATAAACTGCGACGAAGAAGAAAGCAGGAAAAACTTCTGCAGCGTATTAAATGACACAGAAAAACAAGAATGCAATGACCTTAGTTTCAATAATTTCGTTTTAATATTAAAACGTAAGGTATTTGCTGAGCTTGCTGCTTGAAGTTAAGACCACAGAGATGGTAGACCATGTAACTGTCTCTTCGGAGAGCTTAACTTATCACTATAGTAGAAATCTCCAGCCAACATACCATAAAAAATTATAATTTTAATGCTGCACTTTGATGCTGAAACTATTAAAGAATTTAGAGTTTAGTATGAATTTTCAAACTTTTTAATAAGCAAAGAGTGCAGTGTAAAATTTTGTGTGAAGGTATTTACAAAACTCTGAGTTCAGGGAAACTTTGTGGTACTAATATAGAAGTTCATGCTAAAAAAGACACGACATGCAATAAAATGTAAACGATAAAAAGACACGACAGTATTCTTCAGAGCCCTGCAAAATGACTATTATATTTAAAATAACCCTTTCCTTTTTGAGAAAAGAAAGGCTCTTTAAACTAAAGAAATAATTGCGGACAATTACAATTGACAAAATTTAAACGAATGTGGAGAGTTAAAAGTTTAAGATGAAAATCGAAGCAGAATATATGAGGGTGCCCTCATAAGCACTACGGACTCAAATACCGCCACTTCTGCTCACTTACGGCAGTGTATGTATGTGACGAAATGTTTGCTAGGGAATGTCGTGCATATTTGCGTACAGGCTTGACGGCGCACCAAGTCAAGCTAAGACAAAACGAACCGACCAGCAACAGCAGCAGCTGGCGAAGAGTAAGGGCAAACATGTCAGGAGCAAGCAGGGAAATAATTTAACACACATGACTGCTGCAACTGTCCCGTAGCTCGCTGGAACCGTGGAAACCGACTGTGCCAGGCGAAACACAAAGGGAAGTTGTAAAAAGCAGAAAATTAAGGAGCAGAAAACCTAAAAGCCGACATAAACAAAATAACAACAAAAGAAGAAGAAAAAGCGACCCATGCAAAGTAAAAAATAAACAAAACAAGAAAAAGCGCTAACTACGGCTGCACCGAAGCTAATATACCCTTCATATGGATTTCTTTTGGTAGTTTGTGTGGTATAAAACCGGAATGAAACCGAGCTGAACATTTTTTGGAAATACTTAAGCGTAACTATTGGTCTGGGATACCACGTCAAATGAGAGCTACGTGGAGTACGCCCCTGTTTGTATGCTACATTCATTATTTGCGCTAAATATGTGTTGAGACAATTTTCGCCTTGTCCACATACATGCCCATTGCTCATATTACAGTTGATACGCTTGAGTACATTGACATGCAGTATTTTAATATGCCTCGGAAAGCAGGATGCCAGCAACAATATACGTCTACAATAGCGACCGCCACAAACAGTGGCATTAGCAACGCCACGGGATTTTTTCACTTCATACCGAATAGTGGTCAGATGTAGATACGTGAAATAACTGCTTATGTACAAGTATATCATAACAGGAAGGCGCCCAATTTGATATAATTGCTTTGTGAATGAGATTTCATCCTGTGGACCTTAGATTAAGGTTCCTTTCTCAAACGAAACCAACCATATCTTTTTCTGTTATCTTTCAATCGACACGCTAAAGCTCCGTCATCCGATATCTGCAGTATGAAGCAACTCAAAATTTTGAAATTCATATATTAGGTTTACGGAGTCAAAACGTAAAGTTGTCCCGATTTTTCCAATTTCGACATTGGAACATACTTTTATAATAACATTACCAGAAAAATATATCTCTGAATGTCATTCAAATAACCTAAAAATTGGCCAATGAATATATAAGTATCTGCGTTTTAAAAGTCGAACGGATTCCAAAATTCCTATATTAGATGCATGGGCGTTAGGCGATGCACACATCCACTTTGATCCAGTTTAGGCACGAGAATTTACTGTTATTAGAAAAAAACTTTTCATCGATATATGCGGTATAGTCAACCGGAAGTTTGAAAATATTTACATTAGGCCTATGCGGGTTATGGGAATAACTGCTCGATTTTATCCATTTTTAATAGTTAGGCGCAACATTACCAAAAAACACGCCTCCTAACGTTCTATGTCAACTCTTACTTACGTCGAATCAGGCATCTTACTATCATTGTTCGAATATCGGAATGAACAGTGAGTACCACTTTAGGAGATCATTTGGGACTTTGGAAAGTGAAAGCACGAAATTTATTTTGAAAAAAAGCGTCGCGTTGACGTCTGTGAAACAATGCTTTTCTACTATCAAAATGTCACGACACGTATTATTTCTGGCGATTAGATGCATGAGAGTTAGGTGTTGGAACATAGACGACCAGTTTCGGCCGAACTCACTGTGATTGAAAAAAAAACTATGTCATCGATATAACTCAGTTATGTTGACAGTTTTCTTCGATTATCGAGGTGTGGTGCACTTCGAATTTCTGTATACAAATAATACTATTTGAGGGTTGTGCGTGGTTTGCCCGAAGGTATTAGTAAAAATAGTCCGGAATTATGGGCCGACAACTCTTGGTTTTCGCACAACGATAACGCAGCGCCACATATTGCATTGATTCTTCCGAATTGTGGTTATTCAGCAAACTCAAACGACCGCTCCGGGAAACACTTTTGTGTCAATTGAAGACAGTAAACGTGAATCGCTACGCGCACTGAAGGCTATTTGACATATGTTTCGAGCATTAGAAAAAACGTTACCACTAGTGTGTTGGGGTCAAGCAGTTACTTTGAAGAGGACGACTTAGATTTGGAGGAAGTAATTAAGAATTTTAAAATTTCGAATAAATTCTTACTATTTTTGTTCATAGCAGTACTATATGATTTCAAAATGTGTCTGGAGCCTTTATATCTAATTTGGGGCTACAAAAATTGCTTTAGTGGCATATTGCGTACCCACTCAACGGCTCATTAAGCTAAGTAATTATCCAGAACCTTAAACAACTTGCGAAGTTCTTCGCGAATACAAAACTTCGCTGCCAAATAAATATTCTCAAGAAATTGAACTAAATGTTTAGGGAAAAAACTGAAAGTTTCTATAGCCTCTACATTTGCTGAATATGAGAAATAAAATTCCACATATTTCAACATACTGCAAATTACTTCCAGCTGGCATACGAAACGACCAAACAATGAGGAGTCCATACAGCATTTGCTGGCGACATGTCGTGAAAAATCAAGGAAGGCACGCTAATTATAACCGCAGTCGATCGGTCCGACAGTGGAGCCTTCTTCTGCACTGCCACCAACTCAGAGGGCAGCGAAACTTTGGAAGTACAAATTGCTGTTACATCACCGCTCACTGCCAGCATCCAACCCACCGTGCAAACAGTGAATCTGGGCAAAACGGCAAACTTGGCGAGTTCCATAGCCAGAAGGCGAAAATTCAATTGATTATTCACGAAATTTTTTTGAAACACACAAAAAATCACTTCAATTTCGCACAATTAGCCTAATGACACAGCAGAATTGCGATTAGGAGGTGAGTGGAATGCTAATTATGGCAATCACTTGATTTTATTTCATAACTCTAATTAAGATTTTTTTTAAAGTGTGAGGTGTGAGACACAAATATAAAAAAGGATAAATAGGAAAACTTTGAAAAACCTTAGCACCAGCATATTTCTTTTAGAAAGTTTCGATGGATATCGTTCATTACTTGTAGATATCTAAATCACCAACTCAAACTTTCTTAGTTGATCTAAATGCTGGTCATCAAATATAATAATGCGTAATCCCGATCATATTATATATATTATTATTATTATGAGTTGTAGCTAACGGTAAAGAACTTCACCGCCTCTATTCTTGACTGACTTCTTCTTCTTCTTAATTGGCGTAGACACCGCTTACGCGATTATAGCCGAGTTAACAACCGCGCGCCAGTCGTTTCTTCTTTTCGCTAAGTGGCGCCAGTTGGATATTCCAAGCGAAGCCAGGTCCCTCTGCACTTGGTCCTTCCAACGGTGTGGAGGTCTTCCTCTTCCTCTGCTTCCCCGGCGGGTACTGCGTCGAATACTTTCAGAGCTGGAGTGTTTTCATCCATCCGGACAACATGACTTAGCCAGCGTAGCCGCTGCCTTGGTTTAATTCGCTGAACTATGTCAATGTAGCTATAAAAATCGTTCCATCGAATGCGATATTCGCCGTTGCAAATGCGCAAAGGACCATATACAATCTTTCGCAGAATTTTTCTCTTGAAAACTCGTAACGTCGACTCATCGGTTGCTGTTATCGCCCAAGATTCTGTAGCATATAGCAGGACGGGAATTATGAGCGACTTATAGAGTTTAGCTTTTGTTCGTCGAGAGAGGACTTTTCTTTTCAATTGCCTACTCAGTCCGAAGTAGCACCTGTTGGCAAGAGCAATCCTGCGTTGGATTTCCAGGTTGACATTGTTGGTGGTGTTAATGCTGGTTCCTAAATAGACGAAATTATTTACAACTTCAAAGTTATGACTGTCAACAGTGACGTGAGAGCCAAGTCGGGAGTGCGACGACTGTTTGTTTGATGACAGGAGATATTTCGTTTTGCCCTCGTTCACTGCCAGACCCATTTTGCCATGGTCGTCATCAAAAGGGGGGTCTCTCATCCGAGGCTGTGTTTTCCTTTTCATTGGGGGTGTTTTTTTACGTGGCGGGTCCCAAACCCAGCGCACAACCCTATGCAGGAGGGGGGATGTTTCGCCTTCTCACATTAGCTCGCCTTCGAACGGATGTTCTTAGGCTACCCGGAGGATACTTGGTCAAAGACCGGAAGTAGTGAGCTGCTTGAGCCATGTGTAAAAGAATCGTTTCTGGCCACTCCCAAGTGAATGGCGATCAGAACTTTCCTCACTTGCGTGAACTTCTACACATGACTCCATCCTCCTTCTTGACTGACTACTTGCATTAAATTAATACCAAGTAGGTATAAAAAAAGATTGCAGAACCAGATATTCCCAAAGAAGCAAGGATTTATGTTCTTCTCTCAGCTGAGCTAAAAATTCCCAAAGTTCATCAGCTTTCTCATTTTTCCGAATATTAGACGACATTGGTGTCTGAGGTTGTTGATTTTACGAAAATCACACATGTCTCCCACATTTACGCCGTTCTCCGTAATTATGCTTCTACATTTCTGCTTTCCTAGTATCTCACGTAGTTTATTAATTCAAAATTCTCTTTCAACCGAAAAACATGCATTTTTTTGAAGCCTACCTAGTATAGTAGAAAATGTTTGAGGAGATTTCGCGCTCTTTGGAAAAAGCTTCGGTGCATACTCTACATTATATTCCAAGCACACCGATATATTAAAAAAAAAACTAATCTACAAATTTATCGAACAGAGCATTCAACCCGGACCGTCTGTTTCGCTGAAGTGCAGTGCCAGTGGCGATCCAACACCGAGAATTGTCTGGCACTTGGATGGATTTCTGCTACCAAATGTGAGTATGGCAACAGTACTTATTTTTAATATTATATATAGCTAATAAATGCATATTTAACGTACTATAAATAGCAAATGTTGACTCAACTTAAGAAAAAAGTAAGCAGTTAAGTTTCCGTTTCAGAAACATTACTAACTCGATTGCTCACCTGACAATTAGCTTGCACCACTGAAGCCGAGGTATCTGCACATTTTGTTGCCACTGCAAATGTCTTCATATTTCAAATTCAATTTTTCCATTTGCGGATCCGCATATATGAATTCATACATATGTAGTTATGTCCTTAACGGGTGTTTTTAGTCGTTTACTCGAGTGTACAATTAGCTTGCACTATGAAGCCGATGTATCTGCACATTTTGTTGCCACTGCAAATGTCTTCATATTTCAAATTCAATTTTTCCATTTGCGGAAACTGCATAATGCTTTTGTTGCTGTGACATTTACTTTTTGAAGATGGTTTCATTTAGATGTTGACCGCGGCTGCGTCTTAGGTGGTCCATTCGGATGGGTGTTTTTTAGTTCCGTTTCAGCTGGAATAGTTGCTGGAGTATCGAATCGAAGAAGACCCAAATAAGTCCATACCCAACAGTTGACCTTTGCCCACCCAATCTATGAAAAATTTTTCTAAAGGATGTTGGACTTACAAAATCCATCTGCTGCAAGAATTGAAGTCGAACCACCATCAACAATGTCGCAAATTCGGTGAATAGATCCAAAACAAACTGGCCACCGATTTTGAATGGGTACATTAAAAACAAACTTGTCGCATTTGTCGTGAGTGGAGTGGAGCACATTCTCAAAAAGTCTCTGTTTGATGTACTCTATGGTTAGAGAGAATCATTAGTTCACATTTCTTAAAAAATTGCATTTAATGGGAAACGGAAATAATCAATTTATGGAAGGAAACTTTTGGTGAGTGCATTATCTCGTACACCATTGAAATATTTTTTGTGAAGATATGTGCGGTCACCTGTCTACGCAGGTAAGTGCGTGACGATTGACCCCTGGGAAGATAATACTTGGGGCGTTGTTGCTGACATATGACTCCACTTCTGCTAAAATTGGGTCTCTCGATAGCAATTTATTCGAATCAGCCGCGGAGGTAACTTTCCAAACTCATTTTTAAAAACTAAAGCTGAAATAACAGGAAGCCACATGTCTAAAAACACACCCTTTACTTATAGTATGTTTAAAGAAGTAAGTGCATAGTGAAGCATTAACGCGTGATTGCTGTCACCAGCCACTTTGAGTATGACATATTGGAGAGGACTTACTGGTGTTGCACCAACACACTAGCACTTACATACACACACAATTTATGGTAAAGTGAGCTTTTCTCTCCTCGTGACGGACAAGTGTTATGTTAAAAGCAATAGAAACCACCGTTGGTATGTTCCACACACTTGTGGTGATGTATTGCAACATGGAAATGCATGAAATGTTTTATTTCGAATTTCATTGTATAGTCTCAAAAGACGGTGTTTTGACTGGAATTTCTCAGAGAACAACAAAATGTAAGCCATCTAAGCTGTTTATCCCAGTACTGATAGATGTCCTGTAGGGCTACCGCATAGGTTACTCAAAAAGGAAGACTATGAAGTTAAAAATATCTGTTATACTATGTTCGGACCGACAACGAAAACATGTTTTCGTGGAAAAAACTGGTTTTCGCAAGAAAACTTGTGTTTTCGTCCATGTAAAATCTGTCAAACGAAAACACAGTTTTCGCTGAAAACTACTTGAAAACTTACACTCCACACGGTGCCTGCTCTAGTTTAATCGATGTGTTTGGAAGACATATTTTGCCGGCCCTAAATTGTCACTTGATATTTGTTTACATTCCATATACAAATACAGCTTTCACTTGATATTCTCATATTAGGGGGATTCTATTGCTCTTGCAAGACTTTGCACGGTGCAGAAATTGCAGAATTTTCCTCTTGGTGCAACGGCACAACAACAAACACACGCAGAGAATTATTTGCAATGGCTGTAAAATATGTCAGACCAAAACCCTTGTTTATTTTCGTGCCGTCATATATCACTAGATTCTGCAATGGGTGCTCTCTTGGCCTTGCATATTTCGGTATAGGATTTTTGCATTTTGTGTCATCGTGCAATCTTGCAAGAGCAAAAGAATGCCGCTTTTGATAGCTGTCAGTGAAAACTCATCGAAAACACACATTGTCGGTCCGAACGACTTAGATTCCACAACATACAAATGTGTTTTCAAAATGTTTTCAATGTCGGTCCGAACATAGTATTACTGGTTACGATTTTGGTTTTATTCGTTAGTCACTTTTCTATTTTTTATACCCTGAGTAGTTATCTTAGGTTTTTATGAAGTTGGTAACACCTAGAAGGAAGAAATTTAACAAGGGCTCTTTTCTATAGCAAATTTCCGAAGAAATTGTTCAGATCGGATCACTACAACGTTTAGCTGTCATACAAACTAAACGGTCGGAATCAACTGTTTGTATGGAAATCATTTTCATTCGACGAGATATCTTCGCGGAATTAAGCAAGGGTTAATTTTTAGAGAAGAATGTGGTTTCTAAAGGAATTGAAAAATATAGCTGAACTATCAAAATCAAGATAAAGACCTTTTTATACCCTTATAAGCTATAGGAGATGCACCTAAGAACGGTATTATACTTCTGTAGGCCAAACATAGTAAGGCTTTTTAATTTAAATTTCGCGCGAAAACCAATTCGTCGAAATATTTATTTTGTAAGTTAGTATGACTGTGTGCGACATCTCTGCCACTTGTCACATCAGGTGTGCTGTACTCCGAATTCCTTCCGGACAAACTGTTAACAAGGAGTACTATCTTTATGTGTCGTTTGCGCGTTTGCATTTATTCCTCGTGATGTTTTTGCCAAATTTTCAATCAATATCGTGCCGCAACCACCGTATTCGCCTGATATAGCAGCGTGTGACTTCTGTCAAACTCAAACTATCGCTAAATGGAAAAACTTTTGAGTCAAGGCATTAAACGTGAATCGCTACGCGTATTGACCGAAATTTCGGAAATTGACTTTAACAACTCTTTCGAAGATTTCAAAAACCATTGCTATTAGAGGATTGAGGCCTAGGGGAACGACATAGATTTTGAAGAATAAATTAAGAATTTTAAGACTATAAAAAAGTCTTACTATTTTTTGCTCATAGCAGTAGCGTCGCTGTCGCCGTAGTTAAAAGTTTTTCTGGTTTTGAACTAACAATAAAACCAAATTTGCAAAATAATTCAGTATTGACATTCCTAGAGATCACACATCGTCTTTGGTATTTGCCATCCATGCGGTAGTGACAGTTTTGTCCTCATCGCTTTTTCTCCATGCCTCACTTGCGTATTAGCGTCTTTTTTATGCTCTTGCAACATTTTACTACAGATTATAATAGTTTTGTTGACCCTACGCCACATTTTAGTTTTGCCGCCATTTTTTTCGTGTCTGAATAAATGGATCGAAAATGTTCCTCAGCTATTTTTCTTCGATTTCGGTACGTTAGAAGCAGCGTATCTATCATATTTGATGCCTTTGCTGCATATTGAATAACTGCATCATGCCGTTGAACCCATTTTGTTTCACATAACTGTATAAGTTGTTCGTGAAGTATTTTTCCCAAGGCGGTCGAACGCTTGGGATGCTCTTGAAAAATTTGTCCCCTCTTTTGGTACTGCATACCATCTCTATTAAACATATCTTAATAGATTTGAAAATACTGCTGTACAGTTTGTGACATTAGCATAACTGCAGCATAAAAACACGCCGTAAAAATGCAGAATGGTTTAGCTGTCAGCAGTTGGCTTTTCTATGTTGAAAAACTTGGAACATAAACCGATGAGAATGTATCAATCGAACAGATCACAGATGGAGCTGAATCCGGCATCTATTTCTCTATCAAGCCGCGTCGCTTCAAATTCAGCAATTTGAGTTACGGAACTGATTGGATTTATTAACAATTTAATCTGCATACGTTGCTACACTTCGTAACTTCAGTGGTATCTTAGCATTGTTTATTATATTCAAAAATAGAGACAATCATTAATTTAGTTTCTGAAATAAAATGGCAAATTTCTTGATTATAAGATGTCTCCGATTTCCCCCTATGAAGCCACTGTATATATATAAATGATCAGGACGCAATAATAAAGCAATAAAACAAGATATGGAACTGTAACTTCACACAGAGGAATGCTGACAATTCTTATAAGAACTGTTACCATTTGTGTGAAAATGAAGCACGAACTGCACCAAAGCGAGATGGTTTGGCTTTATACAACAATAGCAAAATTTGCTCAGGACAATTCTTATGGGAACTGTTACCACTAGTGTGTAAATGAATGAAATCGGATGATAACCCCGCCCATATAACGGTACTGTTAATGGTTTGATGATTATACAATTATCATGGTTTGGCTTTATACAATTCAAGTTAAAAATGGACGCTGGCGTGGCACCGCTCACTTTTAAGTAAATTTAACCGGAAACCCCCACAGATTCGAACTAACTTCTATACTTAACAGTTTTCAAACATTCTTATTTTATACTGCGGAACTGAGCGAAACCCACTACCCATATAACACAATTTTTAATTCCATCTGTCACTTTGCTATCCTGTGTACAAAAAAACAAGAAGAACTTAATATAACGGGATAAAACTTTGCACGAATGCCATCTTATTACTATAAATTGTTCGAATCTAACAAAAACTATTCTAGCCCCTAGGTACCGAATATTTGGACCCCCGTACCGAAAGCTGACTTTTGACCGAAAATAATGGTCAATGTATAAGATATACAATTGAAATTAATAGAGATATTTTAATGGTAATAGTTAAAGTGTTAAAAATGAGTTGAATCGGATCAATATTTCCATCAGCCTCCATATACCTAATATAAAGATTTTCGAACTTCCGGGCGACTTTATACTGCATATATCGGCCAAAATTTGATAAATCAGTGAAAATTACTGAGCGTGTTTTACTTATAACTGTATATCTTTATACCTAAAATGAATAAATATGGCAGAAAACTTGACCTGGCTCACATATAACAAACAAATATATAACATCCGGATGACTTTGACGTTTTGCACCTTAAGGTCCCTTGCTTTGATCCTTGTAAGTTGCAAGAGTATAAGATGTTCGGTTGCATCAGAACTGGCTCTTCCTTACTTGTTAATGCTATAGATTATTGTTGTTGACAGTTTCGTTGTTGCAGTAGTTGCTGATGGCTGCTGGGCCAAGCGGCGAGCGCGTATTTTGCATAAATCGCATTTTGATGTTATGCACGAGAGGATACGCAAATTAAAGTCATCGTCAGAGTTCTGCGCATTTGAAGTCTCCAATGCATCCGTCTTAAAATGTACGCCCCACAACCTTTTAGTCTGTTAGAGTATTAAGACATACATATGTTTGGCCGTCTGGCCTTCTCTTGCCGGTTGCGATTGTTGTGCTGGTATGTTGCTTTGGTGCTTTGCGTCCATACTCTTTTGGTACTCGTTGCAGCGGCAAAAGTGGTTGACAGCTTGAAAACTGCAACTGGAAAGTTCAATCGATCCTGCTGTTTTTGTGGTTGCAGTTGATGGTTCCATTGTAGTTTTAGTCATATTGCATATGTACGTTCCGATATATGTATGTATGCCATCAACACAACGCAAAAAAATTAAATCCTAACTTTGGCTTTGAAAAATACGCTCTATTACTTTGAGAATAAAAATCAACTTAAACATATCAGAATTTAAATTCTTGCAAAATATTGTCAGGAAGAAGCTACTTTGTGTAATATTGAACTTGTGCCGATTTCACCGATTTTGAGTATGAAGATTATGTTGATGTAAAAACTAGAAAAGAAAACAAGAATTTTCCAAAATGGATACCTCAGTCAGACTTTTCTTATAATTAAACGCTGTAAGAATCCGACAGTTAAAGGTCAGATTGTCATATAAAAATTAAAATAGGCAAGTAAATGTATGGGAAATAAAACTTCGTCTTCTTCTCTTCAAATTAACAAGTTAAGGCATAATAGTGATGTACTCACAAGTATCAGTTGATAGTCAAAACCGAAACAGTTTCCGAAAAAAGAAATCAGATTGAGTATCATAGTATATTGAAAACGGTATATGTAAAGTATATATAAAGGATATATGAGAATAAGAAAGTAAAACGTAGTCCTCTCCTGCTTACAAGAAAATTAAGAAAAACATGAACTTTGGCAAAATCACTTAGGCTAATATTCTGCTAATTAAAAAAAAAAGTGTTTGCTTAATAGCTTACTACACACAACTTACTTACAGATAAGATGGTTTTCCAACTCGCCAATCAACACGACACGTATAACTGGCCGTGTTTTTTTTTTTTTTGTTTCAAATAAAAGAAAGGACTAACAAGCAACTTGAATATGATTTAAACATATAATTACAAAATTACAAAACTACTATGAGAGTATAGGCTAATTTGAAAGATCGCTGGGTTTGAGGCGTTTGAGTCGTCTTGGTGGTCCATCTCTGGAAGTTCACATAGCTACTTCTTCGTTACAATGCAATTTTTAATATTTCTGCATTAACCGAGTTTACGCCTAGATCATGCTCTATATCAGCACATCTACAATACCAAGGTGCTTTGACAATTAATCTTCGTACTTTGTTTTGAAATTGTTGGATGACTTTCTTATTGTTTGCGTTAGTACATACCCAGAGTTGTGCGCCATAGCTCCATATCGGTCGGAGTATTTGTTTATAGATAATTAACTTATTTTCGATGGATAACACTGATTTGTACTGATTCAAATTAAAGTACGGTATTCGTGCACCGTCTATGAAAATTGGTAAGTGCTGTATCCTTTCGTATGTGAAAACATAATGAACATACTTAGCTTCATTCGGTATTATCTGCCATTTCTTTGCCCATTGTAAGACTTTATTTACAGCTTTTTGGAGCTTTGTAGTGGACTCGTGTTCACTACTACCAACAGCAAGCAACACGGTATCATCTGCAAATGTGGCTGTCGTATAATTGCCGTCTACTGGCAGGTCGTGCGTGAATAGAATATTAAGAAGAGGGACCAACACACTACCTTGTGGAACTCCTGCTTTTATTTTCCTAAGAATAGAATATTCGTCTCCTTGTTTAACGCGGAAGTAGCGATCTGATAAATACGATTTTATGATGACATAATGCTGTTTCGGTAAAATCAGTTTCAGTTTCGATAGCAGTACTTTATGACAAAGTTTATCGAAGTTTTTGCAACATCAAAAAACACGGCAGACATTGGTATTTATGTCAGACATAAAAACCGAAGTGGGAATGTGGAGTCCGCAAGATCCATGAACCATATTGAATTTCCGCAGAAATGATTTCATCACTTTGGTCCGGTGTAATCACCATCCACCCTCCAAAGAAGAATGTGTGCGTGCGGCAAACCTCTTTTCTGCCCCACAACAGAGTACATCCAGCATCTAACAGCACCTTACATATATACCATACGTTGCTTCAAGATAAAGTCGATCAAACATCGTAGCTGTTGTTTGAAAAGTCGTGCTGTAACATCGTGACGATCGCTTACTGATTGACCGCGATTCATAATTCCACACATATGTCATCGCATCCTGGGAGTACTCGATCATGTGTTTTGTGCTGCCAAGTATAAGGGTTTTTTATTTTGAAACCTTTCCCGATCCACAACGAACAAAACAAACATTCAAGAAAAGGGCTGTGTACAAAGTTTTCCGGCTATTATTTGAATTTTTCTCGCCGTAAAAACCATTTTTGAGCTTCAACAAATATTTAAAGAAAAGAATTAACCGAAATGGTCCAGGCATTGTTGAGTAATGCGTTTTTATATTATAGATATATTCTTCACTGCGTGCTGGACGTAGTCTGTCGGTCCTTCCACCTTGTGGAACTTCAGCGGTCGGTCGGTTATTATCCAATAATGAATGCAGGTTCTGCATGTGTGATACTGTTGCGAATAGTACGCTCAGTATACTGATTATGTTGACCATAAGTTGAGTGAAGTACACGAAACACATTCTCTACAGAACTTGAATTTTCAAATAAGGTTGAACGATTTGTAAACGTTGTTCAGTCTTTCCATGATGAAATGGCAAGAAATACTGAACAAAAATAAAATACGCGTGATCTATCAAAACAAGGCTATTCAAAAAAGTACCTCTACTTGGATCACCTGTTATATACCTGTAACCTTCTAGCTTACACTTATTAGGAAAGGATTAACCTTAAAAATTAAAATAATTTCTTTCAATCAAATCATTTTCTATATTATAATATAGAATACTGTAAATATTAATTTAGGATATTTTTTGTCTTTTTCTGGTTACCTTATTCACTGCGCAAATAATAATTTAATATTTACCTTTGAGTCAACACTTTTTTTTATACTCGATAGCAAATTTTAAAATCTTTAACACCATACTTGGCATTTCCCCATAGAACGACCGTCTCATGATTGGACAATATGTCACAATGTTTGGTGATGTTATAAGCCATGTCAACATATCTGCAGTAAAGTCAGAAGATGGTGGCGAATACGAGTGCAAAGCAATATCACGGGCAGGTGAAGCATCGCATTCGGCACGCTTAAACATCTACGGTGAGTGGAGCTAATATAAATATAAATATTCACACATAGAAATATTAATAAAACACATATGACACCCCCAGACCGATTGACAGGATGCTCTAATGTACTTGGAAATTTTGTGGAAATGAACATCGCACTTTTCGCTGAAGTTCATATATTTCATTTGTTTGCTTAGCTTTTTTACATACCTTACAAGGTTACTCAAATATATATTATTTTTCTCACTCACAGGTATGCCACGTGGGCGCATGATGCCGAAACTATCTGCAGCGGCGGGAAAGACCCTTTTTCTTAAATGCCCTGTGGCAGGATATCCAATCGACAGCATTATCATAGAGAAAGGTAAGCGTGCATGTACGAGTTCATATTTATTAATTTGCAAGCGCACATACAAATATGCACATAACATTCATACGAACTTTGCTGACAGCTCAGCGTTTGTATCGTCGGTCGGTTTCAATGTTAAGAATACCTTGCGAACGAAATTCTTCTTCTGCGAGCACTTCCGCTCAACGAGTTTATTGCATATTGTACAGAGTACGAATGTAGCATGCAGCATGTGGCAAGTGATGCTTTTGGGGCTTTGCATGTTTAGTTGGAACGCATCTGCTCACATTGGGGTGATCCTTAAATACAATTAAAACAAATATTCACTCGAGCATACATCGAAAATCAGCAGTACGTGCGGAAGCCATCTTCAAGCTTAATCAGACCTGTTCTATTGCCGCGGATATTTGCTTTTACAGTGCTGTCCTGTGGTTCTTATAAGTTTGACTAGGTTAGCTGGGTACTCTCATGTGAACGCATACATTTTACAACTTTTTAGGAATTTTTTTTTATACGACAAGAAAATTCAATTATTTTAATTTTTTAATATATTTTTGTTTGTATTTTGAAATGTACAAAAAGGTTTTGTTTTTCGTTTTTTACATTTTTAATATATATTTTTTTAAAATCAAAGTAGTCCCCAACAAAAAAAGTAGTTCACTGGTCATGGTGATAGCGGCTGTTCATGTTGTCTGAAATAAAAAAATCGAATGGATTATTATTCAGTAGTTCTGCGGCAATCGTCCCTAGGACCATGACAGTTTCAGAAAATGTGTTTAGAAACGTAGCAGCTGCAGAGTTGTTATGGCGCCTGGTAGACAGTCGCTTACGACACGTCGGCGACTATGAGCTGCAACTTATCAAACACTAGGAATTTCGGTCTGAATTTTTCACAGCATGTTTTAAATAGGTTTTACTGTCAAAATATAAAAAAAAAAAATCGATTTTTCGAAGTGACTACATGAGAATACCTCCTTAATCCAGATGAAAAACTCATTTAATTGGATATCAGCTATCAATAAAGTGTCTTGAACTTGTCTCATATCTGAATATATGAGATACGCGGCGTTTTAGCATTGATCTGGCAATTGTGTAACATTCGAGTAGGAAGTGCAGAGTATATTAAAACTAGTTCTCGCTAATGTTTATTATGTTGAGGTATCCTTGATTTAACCAAGAATTTTCTCTCAACCATGAGAGCTTCGTCTTCTGCATATATAATCACTCGGTAGCCGGCTTAAACTTTTCCCGAATATCACTGACAACAATAATATAAAGTTTGAGGTGCCTCTACCCATATTGCACGCATTGCCCCATTCCCCACCGATTAATTTTCACAATGCAGTTCAAAAATGATAACATAAACTGTGGTTAAATTAAGCTAATATCGAGAAAGATTCTCACTGCAAACTGCATTTGTAATATGATTGAAATACCCTTGGAAGGCCGTTTCTTGGTATACTACCTGTTAAAAATAGATCAATTAGTCTCTCTAACGCTTTCTATAGAGGATACAATGATGGATCTGATCTCCTTGGCGAGGATATAGACTCTCTTGCCGGCTTTCGGCATGAAGAAACCCTAACCTGCCTCCCAATCTAAAATCGTTCACACATCAATTTTTTGAAATCTCAACAGCTCGCCGCAGTTGCGCTAGTGTTATGCCATCTGTTGCAGAAATTTAAAAAAGTTAATTGCTCTTATAAATATAGAGAAAATATTTCTGACTTGCCTTAAGACGGGACAACCATATTTTTTATACTAAATTTTAACTGTTGATCGCCAGGACTTCAGCGAAAATATTATATATATTTTTTTGTTCAATCAGGATGCTGTAGTTTTAGACGTGTGGCAATACTTTTGGTTTTTGACAGCTGTTTATTAATTTATACCCAGTTTCGTTTGACATTTCAAAGTAAACAGACTTACTCCGGCAAAAAGGCTAATTGTGCAAATATTCGCACGTTCGGTGAATAGATCTTAAACGATAAAGCCACGGATAGTGATTTTCAAAATAAAATTTACCTTAGGCATTGAGCTCACTTTGGTTGAGTGACAACGAAAATAAACAAAATTGTCGCATTTGGAATAATGACATTCTAAAAGCTATTGTTGAGACGCCATCACATCTTCAAAAACCCCGGTATGGTGTGCTCTATAGGCAGAGAAAATCATTGGTTCACATTTCTTCAAAAATGAATCCAGTCATAATGTTACAGTCAATGGATTAGAGGATGTTGATGTAGATGTCCTTTGGTACCAACAAGATGGTGGTACATGCCATACAGTCGTTTGTGCACGCAGATAAGTCCGAGACGATTAATGCCTTGGAAGAGAATATTCGTCACGTTATTGCTGACATACGGCCCTTATTGCTGCAAAAAGTGGTCGAAAATAGGGCATCTCGCCTTAAATTTATCAGAGCCAGCCGCGGCCGTCTCTTACCCGAAATCATTTTAAAAAAATTGTGACAAACTCATACATATATAGGGGTTTCAATAGGGCACTACAAAAATAGACCGATAGGGACAGCAAACAAAGCTATATATTTTCCCGCTCTTTTGACATTTCTCTTCAGTAAGGTTTACCATTTTATCACGGAAAGGCATACGATGAAACAACAAGTCGAAATTATCAAAATTTACTACCGAAATTCGGAGTCAGCGGCCACAAATTTAAAAGTGGGCTTTTCAATAAGAGCGTTACTACCTTTTTTTTAATAAAACAAATCCGGTCAGAGATATCAATGTAATTCTTTATTCCTGTGAAAGTATTTGGGCCGGCGGCGTCATTCGGCCGTACGTCTTCTGTGATGATCAAGACCGGCACGTTACTCTGAATGGGAATCGCTACCGCTCAATGATAAACGAATATTTTGGGCAGAATTGGTTGATATGAACTTAGACAATATATGGTTCTAACAAGAAGGCGGCATAAGTCGAATGGCACAATCAATTTATTGAAAACCAAGTTTGGTGAACGTTTTCTCTCACGAAATGGCCCAGTCAATTGGCCGCCTCGGTCGTGCGATTTGACGCCGTTAGACTATTTTCTGTAGGGCTACGTCAAGTCTATGGTATATGTCAACAAGCCAAGCCGCGGTGGCCGGGCAAAAGAAATCGAGTTCCATAATAATGGCAGAAATAAAGAATTTCATTAATATTGCAAACCGTTTTTGTTTTATTTAAAAAACTGTTTTAGAGCTCTTACTTAAAAACGTTATTTCTAACAAAGAAAATAATTTGACCACAATATTAAAATATAAGCGTTATATTTCCTCTTGAAAACTAAATAGCTAAAAAAACATGCTTTAAAACTCTCTCTTTAAGTCTCTCAGACCGTCGGAAGTTGTTAAAAATATTCGAACTAGAGCATTTTAAGGTGCTTTATTCGCCCAGAGACGAATTGACTAGTAATATTTTATAAAACTAGGTTAACTTTTATGATTAACGTCACTAAACAATTATAGGAAATTTTTTATAAAACAAACTACCCTAATGCTTCTTTAAAATCAAAAAATTCACGTAATTGTTTTGTTTTCCGCTACTCACTCACACATGTACGTGCATATTTCCATTGTAGATGGCGTCAGATTGCCAACGAATATATGACAGCGTGTTCAGAACGGCACCCTACTCATCGAGAATGTGCAACGCACCGCCGATCAGGGAACCTACACTTGCATCGCCCGCAACAAGCACAACTACACGGCGCAACGGACGGTGGAGGTGAAAGTTTTGGGTGAGTTAAAGTTGAAGTTGAGGTTGCAGTTGATGCGGCGAAATTTTCGTTGATAACATTGGTAGTGGTGCTCCGATGTGCTGCCCATGTTGGGTGGCTGCAAATTTGGAAATTTTACCAGACCAATTTTAATTTGTCTGGAGTAGTTAATGAAAAACCGCAAAATGATGAAATGTTTGCGCCTAGCTCCATATGAGTTTTGGTAAATATTGAAATTTGTATTTGAAACAATACGAAAATAGCTACGAAAAAAAAAAAATACAATAAAACCCGCAAGTGGTGAACTCATTATAAATCGCCGAATTTTATTGTTGTTGGTTTTACGTATTCGGAAAAGTTATTGCAAAATAACTTATGTTTAGCATAACTAAATTTGAGCATATATTCGGAGAGTAGTGGCCAGAGGTTTAGAAACTTAGAAAGCGTTTTTAATTTTATTATATCATTTACAAAAGAAAAAGTTTTCTAAAAAAATAAATAAGTATTTCCTGAATGGGCAATATTAAGCTTGCCACGAAGTTTGTAAAAGCCAAACAACGTCGGAGACACTGAAAAGAAAAGAATCGTATATCTACAGGGTTTGTCCGGAAATTAATAGGACTGATTTTCTTCTGCCGCGACTGTACTTCGGAGCGTGCGCGCACCGACTGGATTCGGTGGAGGCCGTTCCTAACTAACGAGCGAGCGGCTGGTGAGTTGTCTCCGAGGATCTAGAGAGTCAGAACAAACATTTTCGCGCGACGTGTTTCTGTGAGTGGAGCAAGCCGAAAAGGCAGCGTTCGTTAGAGCAGAGGTACGCGATTAGATTCTGTGTGAAACTCGGTAAATCTGCGACAAAGATATAATCAAGCAGCAATTGTTACTACTAGTTTAATAGTTTTTTTTAAGGGGTCCCGGTGGTAAAATTAATGGATTTTTTGTTTAATGTTTAAAAAAAGAGCAATCAATTTAAAATTTTTACAGTTTATTTATACACTTACGAAAAGTACAAAAATATTTTTTTGTTAAATAAAAAAAATTTTAACAATATTAAAAATGGCGAACAAAAAAAGCTAACTTAAAAGATGACTCCCGGTACCTTTGTTGATTTTGACTCTTCTGAACATCTGAAACATAAAAACCAAATAAATTTTTAATCAGTCGGAGTACAGCTATTGCTGGAACGACAACCAAAAAAATTTAAAATTAAAATAATTTCGAACTTTTGAAGTTTAGATTCTGAAAACGAATTTTTGGACCAGTTTTAGATCGAAAAAAAATTGAAGTTCTTAAAATTAAAATTTGATCGTAGTCCCAGCGATAGATATTGATCTTATAAACACCATATTAAAATTTCAAGTGATTCGGATGAATAGTTTTTTTTTCATCAACGGCACACCAAAAAAAGTAGTTTTGAGAGAAATGAATTTAAAGTTTAGAGTGCCTATATATATATGTATATAGCCGCTACCTGCAAAAACGACTGTAGAAGCTAAAATAATGTGAGTCTCCTTCCAAAAATTATACAGTATATTCTTCAAGCACTATACTTTCGAACTATCAACCGGGACCCCTTAAATCGACTCA
This sequence comes from Bactrocera neohumeralis, assembly GCF_024586455.1. NCBI lineage: Eukaryota > Metazoa > Arthropoda > Insecta > Diptera > Tephritidae > Bactrocera > Bactrocera neohumeralis. The sequence continues at coordinate 45,756,894 of NC_065920.1, read as the reverse complement.
GTCCTATTACTTTCCGGACAAACCCTGTAAGTTGCGCAGAACTGATTATTCTTAAGCGTCATTTATATAACTTTGGCCACACTCTCTCCACTAAAGCCACACAAAGCGGTTCTAAATGCTTTTAGAAACAGCATCTCTATTACATGAAGTGGTATTTAAAAATAAACAAATAATTTGAAAATATTTTAAAAGGTATTGACTATTTTTGAACACCACATTTAAGCGCCAATGTATCATATGCACATTTTAATAACAATTAATTTGAAAAATTTTCAGCAAACGATACACAATAAAAGCCGATAGTAATTGCACATGCCAAAACTATGAAAATTAAGAAAATAAAATAAAACAAATATTTAAAAAAGGTGTAATACAAATAATAATATAAAAGTGAATTTGCACGCTACTCACAATAACAAAATATTTTAATTTGCACTGAGTAATTCGCAACTCGTAAAAAATATTTTCGCATTTAAACTTCACGCTATTTCAATTACCTATTAAAATGCATTTTTTTCAAGCCTGCTAAAAAATAAAATGCACTAAACTAACACATACATGCACACACACAAACAGTTTTACAAAAGCACATGCACATGCTGGCATTTCCGCTTTCGCCCACTAAAATGAAATGAATACACGAAAATATGATGCAGTTTAGCGGTGTTGAAATGAAAGAAGAACAACACAGCTCAAGCACTACACACACACACTCATACTGCACTCACACACTAAAACTATTTTAATTGTTCACCTGCGTTTTTCCATACTTTGCTCTGCTACTACTCTTCTTCTTCTTTACCTTTTTCCACTTTATTCATAATTTTCACTGCTGCTGTTTTTATGCTATACCTGTATTTTTTACCGTTATCTCTTTGTCCTACCTCTGTGTGTTTGCATTTGGTGCGCATTTTGTTGTTGTTGTTGCTTAAATTTTCCCTTTATTGGCCTGCATACGAAATCTTTTTGCATTCACTATACACACACAAAGATACGCACACAAACATACAGACAGCACAATATTTTCGAACAATGTTGCGTTCGCTTTGACATATCGCTCTGGAGAGACATTGATGAAATGCGAAATGTTAATTAAGAATTTTTACGCATACTCACACACATTCACGCAACTATGATATTCATAAATAAAATAACAACAAACAAAAACCTTCTGGGCAAATAAATTAAGTTCAAAAAGCTCACATCAAAATGAAGCTATAAAAACACCGCAATTTTACCGCACATCAAAACGCAATAAAATTCCTATCGTCAGCCGGTAACGATTGCTTAAATGCTTACACGCGCTACTTATACATACGCACATACATATTTGCACTTGGATGAACAAATACATGCATTCGATATTGCAGCTTTGCATTCGTATCCAATTCCGGTCGAAGTTATTATTTCTTATGTCAGCTGCACCCACAGCTTTATGTTTTGATTCCGAAAAACCTAAATAGGCAAAAAAATCTACACCTTCACATCATCGCTTCATTCAATCCAAGTTTCTTTGTTTTAGGTTCCTTGATCGTTAAAACTCCCACGTAGCTTCGTATTTTACGCGGGTTGCTGAATAAGTTTCTTCCCTAAATTTTTTTAGCTTAAGATCACTAAGAGAATATTATCACTTCGCCAGTAATAAAAATTAGATCAGTTTTAGGTCCGGTAATACTTAAATATTAGGTCATTATAGAAAAGGTTTCATGGTTAATCCCTGAGTTAAGATCGCAGATGGATTTCCGAAAGCAGTTTTTGTGAAGAAAAATTTCTTTGGTTGTAACTCAAGCATCACAAAGCCTCTTGAACTCAGCCTATCCGTTTATGGGAAATAAGTAGGTCATGTTTGAAGACATGAGGTCAACGTTGTATTTGTCATAAGTTTGCAAAAGCGGGACACGAAAAAATGTTGATTGTAGTGTGATCTTTCCCTGTTTTGGATACCATACTATCACTATGTTTTGGGCTCCAATCAGAAATTATTTCGGAAACTCATAACGTTTTCAGTATTATTCCTTCCTCAGTGTTTCTTAATAGTTCATAGTTTAGTCAACGAAATTCAGGTTTTTCATTCCTAAAAATACTAGTACACACAGTTCCAGATTGGAACTCTAATCGTGAAACCACCTGATATCGCAATCATCTGCATTTTCGTTAAATATTCCGACATTACGTATGTATTCTACCATCAGCACAACAGATCAGAAACATTATTACGGTTGCTTTAGTTGTTGCTATTATCGGTTATTTAATCCCTGTTTAAGTGACAAGGCGTTATTTAGGTGGAATATTGCTGTTTCGACGAGTGTTTTGAGTTGAATTTGTTGAGCATGCGAAGAGGTGCTTAGAGTCACACTGCCACTCTCCTCTAGTGCCTTCTTCCTAACCACACCTTCCTCGTAGGTTTGATGGCAAAAAAAGGAGAAAAGACTACCAGAGATTGGTTCAACAATGATGCCTATGATACAAATGAACTGCTACGAAAACAAAGCGTGCGAGGATTTCGAAGTGTTCAGAGACATTTTCATTTCGATACCCAGCTTCAATGAAGCTAATAGCAATATTTTCAGCCAAACTCCTTTTTGTTATGTCGAGGGGTGCTACGTACAAAACGATATTAAGTACCATGGATACCGTGCTACTTAGTACACTAAACTAACTGATGAGCGATGATGATAAGGATAACTTAAAAAAACTTTTATGTTGTATTACAACAATACCAATCCGAGTTTTGAAACCCAACAAAATCTATGATATTATATTATAGAATATTGTGAAAAACTGGAATAGTGTATTCATGTTTTTTTTATGAGCTCATACTACACTGTAATTAATAACAATATTTTCAAAATGGATTGTTCCCAACCAAAAACAAAAATTTCTCCGAAAAGTGTTCCAAATTAAAATTCATTGCAAGTTCATCCAAGTGATTACGTTAAACATTTGTTTCACTTACATACATACTTACAATACATTAATAACAGAAATGTTAATAAAATACTCGAAATCGCAAGTAATAACATTTTCCAAAACCCGTCCTCCACTTCAACCTCCCTTTCCTTTTATACTTCCTCAGTGTATTTGGCACTTGATCAACACGCCTGCTTGCTTGCAATGAAAATTTATGCGAATGATGAGCATGCAGCACACGCACCACGAATTTTGCACAACATTAAGCACCTTATAACTCACCAACAAGCACCGCAGACGTTCACCATACATACCCAGCGCACTTTAAGCTCTCACTTCTACTGCATCCACTTTTTATCTAAATATTTATTGTTTGAATTTCAGCAAAGCATATGCGCCCGCTCTCTCAAATAACTATTAAAATCACGTCCGTTGAAATGCACCGATTTATTACGCACATTTTTTTGATTTTTTTAAACCTTTTTCACTGCTATACTCCAGCGCTCTCTTTTTGGTTACACTTTCTTTGAAATCTAGTACTATTTTTTACTTTTTTCTGTTCGTCCTCTTCTTCGTCCTTTTTTTGGTCTTCACCATTTATGTTGTGTGCACATCACGATTTGCATTTTGCACCATTTTGCATTTCTGAATTTCTGCACTTCTGCATCTGAACCTGCATTTGCATCTGCATCAGCATTGCGCATTCGCGACGCGACGTCATGGTGCGGCGCTCAAATGGCGCTCACCACACAGTTGTGTGTTTTGTCAACATCCAACGCCTGAACGTCCGATCCGCGCGCCGATAGCCGTCGACAGTCAGCAGTCAGCCATTAATACCTCAACCATAAGTACCTATAGATACATACATATATATATATATATATATATATATATATATATATACATACAAATGTATATATATTTGATTTTGTTGTGTCTGCTCGCTGTTCTCGGTTGACTGCGTGCGCTGGACGTTTGGGTGTACGAGCAAGACAGAATCCTCATTATGGGGCATTGTGTTGTGTGGCATGCGGTCGTCCTTGGCTAAACAATGTTTATGGGTAATGGTTAAGTGGTTTGCGGTCAAATGATTTATACCGGAGTTTACATCGTACATATGTATGCATATTAATATCGGTTATACAAAGGTGTGCTCGGCCGAATGATGGTTTCTGCCAGCGGTGAAAGTTCCATACAAATACTTTATCTAAGTACAGGGTTCATTGAGATATTAAAGAGCCGTGAAGAAGGTGAATGCCATAATAACTCCTAGGAGTACGATTTCCTCGTATATGTGCAAGTAAAATGTAGTTGAGAATATTACCGAAAGGCTGTCTTTGAAAAGGAACCATATTTCGATTTATATGAATTACACCCACAGTTTTCTATTTGAAAGAAAGGTTAAGAGATTATTAAATTAGATTGGATCAGAAGTATTGTCTTTGAAAAAAAACATATTTTCAATTAGATTTGATTGCATGCAAAGGCTTGTTATTGAAAGGAATTTTGTCGATGGATTTCGTTAGTAATTCTTGTATTCGTCATATCAGGAATGTCTGTAATTCTATATTCAACGTGTACCATGGGACCCAATTCCAAAAGCATATTCACTAGTACATGAGATCGTTACATCTTTGACATGGCTCAGATAAAACTGAAATTCTAGAGAAAACTATATTTTTCTTCATAAAATCTCAGTAGTTATGTAATTCTTGCGAACCTTTCCATGCATTAAAATGAATGTCTATAGTCTTCGTAAGTGATTAGTAAAGATCACAAACAGCATTTTGTGACCAAATGACCATAATAGTTGAACAGACCGTTGCATAAATTTGTTAAGGTTCTTCTCCAAAACGTAAGTGAAATCTAGTTCACAACTTAGTTAGTCTATTTCATATCTATTATGGTCCATTTTTCTAATTATCAATCTTTCCAAAAATCACATACATACATAAATACATACATTACAGCTTAGAACTTCAACTTCCGAAGGGAAATTGAAAAAAAAGAATAAATTTGGTTCTACCATGATCTGTATTACATTCGTAATTGGAACGAGATTTTACATTATTCATTGCTACGAAATGGTATTTCATTTCGAGCATATTTCCGTAGGCTTAACGAAATCCGCTTTGAAAAGTCAGATATTGCACCTCTGTTCCTGTTTGTAGCCAATTACCTCGAAATCAAAAAGCTTCTAGCTATAATTCTATTAGCTCGTAATTATCTAGGTTTTATAAAGCTTATTTGTCAGATCTGACGAATAGATAATGACAGCGAACTATCTAAATTCCAAATAATTAATGTGACTCATTTCCAAACTTACTCACATTGTAGAGGTATGTACATATGTATATGTTGGCTTTTTCTGAACACTTTTAAAATCGAATCAGTATGAAATTGTTAGAAATTACGGAGTTTTATATAGGGAGTATAATACAACTTCTTTTGATAATAATCAATACTTCAGCTATTTACAGATTTCAGTAAGGGTCAAATGACTTTAAATAACACCAATTTATAATCTCTTACAATCTTAAACTTAGACCCTTTGAAGAGAAATGAAATTTAAACTATTTTTGTAAATAATTGAGAGTAGAAATCTGTGCGACTTCAGTATTGAAGGCTCTTGTTATCCAAATATTCCTCAAATAGTGTTTGCGAAATGTCGAAGCCATTCATGGTCGAATTGACGACCGGCTGTGGTTACGTAGACCTAACATTATTGGAAATTGCAGACGGTAGTCTTTTCTCATAGAAAAGTTTTTAAATATTTTTTAATACAGTACAATTTTCTAAGGTTCAAAATCGATTTAAAGTTTCGCCACCCTGCATATATATATCTACAAGTACTCCCTTAATTATGGAATGTTTAGCCGCATAGCCGCACATTCTTAATTATTACGAAACATGCTGTAAACCCTTTGATTTAGGTCAAATTAATGTAACAATACGCCGACACACATAAATGTTTACATAGCTTCCTATACTTACGCGCATACCGTACATACATACATATGTATTTGCATGAATAAGTAAGAACAAATAGCTTCAGATCTATCAAGAATGGGAATTTGTTGAATGACATAGCGGCAAAACAGAGCTAAGTACATACATACAGCTATGTTTACTTTTAGTTAGAGGCAAACTTTGCGTTCTTGAATTTGAAAAACACACAAAATGGAACTCAACCACATTTCAAACAAAACTATTGTTAATTAATGCAAACCACGAAACCGCAACTCAAATCAAAATGGCCAAATTAGAAAAAATATCGCACAGACACACATACAAAAATGTATATGTATATATGTATGTGCGTGAGGGAAGACCGCATCGGGCTCACACACGTTCACTGCGAAGGAAAATTGAAAGTGCCACGCCCCCTAACCATCTAAATGTGTGGGCATTTGGCGCAACTGCTAGGAAATACATACACAGATGGAAAACAAAAACAATAGAAACAAATAGAATTGAGCTTTGCATAAGCCTATTGATTTAGCAATCTGCCGCAGACTGTATAACTGTATATATGAATACATCAATGACTATGGGAAACTTCAATTGGTTAGGCGTTAAACTAAACGAAGGGATAATGCATTGCCGGTCGTTTCCTCGTTATGTAGAGAAGCAGATACGATACTTTAGAACAGCGATGCGATAGAAAACATTAACCAAATAGTTTTAACAAAAATGAAAATACGTTTCAGCTTAAGTTAAAATGCTGACTTGATCCTTTCCTGAAAGTAACAAAGATTCTAGTCTAAATATATATGTAAAAGCCGAATAAATATTGTTCTATTTAATCATACCTAAGTAAATAAATCAAAATAGAACACAGGTGGATCTGTGGTGAAACTGCATAAATTTCTCAGAGAAGGAAACGGGAAAAATTTTAAAGGGAGCATTAGCTTCCTTGGATATAGCCCCATCGAAATTGCCTGAAACTTGATACACGTTATTTCTTTCTCCAAAAGCTTTATGAGCTTATATTAGTAAAGTTATTTTATATAATTATCGCCTAAAGTGATATTTTGCGCTTTTAAGAAGCTTTCTCTTTTAAGGTGGGACAAGGAACCTTTGGGTATTCCCGCCAGTCGCCAGGAATGTGGTTCGCAGTAAAATATATGTACCTATTTCTTCGATATGGGTAATGGAGTTTAAAATTAAATGAAAATCAAGTATTCTAAAGTCTATTGAACCGTTTGTTCACCGGTACTCGAGACCTTCCTTTTATGAATCTACCTTTAGCGAACTATATTTTCGCTTTAGCTCATAATTTCGCGTACTGAGATTCCTAAACGCCCATTTGAAATTCTCAGTGAAAAAAATCGTTGTTTTCCTCAACTAAAAGTACCAAGTCATCTTTCTTTCTTATATCTACCAGCAGAGTCTAGAGAGCTCATGGCTGTATTCTCTCGCTCAACCACTACCGAACACACGCTAGTATTATTTATCGAATACAATTTAAAAACTTTCTTTCTGCTTCATTAGTTCCCAAATACATGGCGATCTCAAGTAAATAAAATAAGAAAAGTATAGGTTGAATTTCCCAAAGTGCATTGATGTTAATTGAAAGCTTCTTCTTCTTTTACTACCGCTTTAATTGACTTTTTAAACAATTCAAATACACCGAATATTTCTTTACAAACAACAATAAATAGACATTTTATTTAACTTGCTTAAACGTAACACTAAATAAACAAAGCTAACGCGTTCAATTTCATGCGTTCCACTAATCACTTACGATACCAAAAGTTCCACCCAAGATTACACCATTCTCATTCGCACGCGATCTGAATGTCGGCGACCGCACGAGCATACAATGTGTCATTGGCACCGGTGACCTACCGCTCACATTCACCTGGCTTAAGGACGGACAGCCGCTGCAGCAAATGGCCACATCCATCACAACCTCAGCAGCGGCCGCCTCTGGGCATAATCGCCTACTTATGGGCGGCGTTGGTGTTGGTGTCGGTGTGAATTATGTATTGCGCGATGGTGGTGGTGCTGGTGGTGGTGGCAGCGTTGGCGGCGGCGGCGGTGTTAGCGGTGGGCATCATAGCGGTACCGGTGGCGTTGCTGCATCAGGTCCATCAGGTCATACAAATCACGACGATTCAGCCGCCACATCGGCTGCGGCAGCATCAATGTCAACGAATGCGGATGGTAGTAGCGGTGGTGTAGATGGTGGCGCTGGCCAAGTGACAATTCGCCAAAATGATGATTTCACCAGCGCCCTCAGCATCACAAGTGTGACGCGAGCACAGAGCGGCACCTATACGTGTCGCGTACAAAACGATGCCGCCACTGTATCGCACTCTGCACAGCTAAGAGTCAATGGTATTATTATTATGCGTGTTGTTGTTGTCAACATTATAAATATTATTATGTTTGTCTTTGTAGTTGTTGCATGCTACTTCGTTGAAATATTTGCATTTATTTTCCTTTTTTATTTCGCTTGTTTCTAATAAGCTGACGCCTGCTGTCACGGTTGCCTAACGTTCATGTCGCCTTGCATGGTTGCATTTGCATGTTTGTTTCAGCATGTTTACTTTACAATTTTATTACAAATAAATTTTTTGTGTTGTTGTTGGCATTTTTTTGCGAATTTTTGGCAAACTCCGCTGCCAAATGCATGTTATTGCACACAAAAGCACATGAACGCACACATATATGTATACCCTTAGTTATATAAGTATACACATTTATTTATGTAACTTTTTATCAGCACAATCATATAGTATGTATCTCACGTATTGTTGTTGCTTGTTAATGGATTTATTGGCGCACATCTAATTGATGCGAATATATGCTAAGTGTCAATATAAAATGGTTATTTTTCTCCACACATACACACAAAGGCGCACAAGAATGTTATTTGCCAACAGTTGTTGCACACATTATTTTTGGTAAATTCGTTAGGTTCTGTTGTTTTTGTTCTCAATTTCAGCTGTAGACTAGCGTATATAACTATACATATAATCGATTTTTGCCACAAATACTTGTACATTCAGAGCGAACGTTACAAATGAAAATAAATGGGCAGGCATAAGCGCAGAGCTCGTAAAGGTATATACGTGTGTATATTTATATTTGGTACTACGGCGGCCATACGTACATCGACATATATCAATTAGCCAATATGCAGATTGCAACTTTCTCACATATTAACACATTGACTGCTTTTTGTTTGGCATAGTAGTAATATACTACCTTCCGAACAATTTCTCTATATTCTGAAAACAATTTACGCAAGATAAGTCAAGGATTATTCATCCTAATGAGTCTACCACGAGCCCGATACAGAAACTAACCTATGTTTCCTTCAATAACAGTTTTTATTTTAAAATTTCTAAACCTCCAATGGCAATCATTCTTTTCTTTTATAAATTTTATGAATAAGAACGACCATAAGACTAAAAATTTCCTATCACGCAGAGATATGTTGCTATCAATTAAGTCAAGGGGTGTAGGGGTTAAAACACCACCATTTACAAAAATAACAAAAATAGCAGTACGTGATGAAAAACTTTTTAATTCAAATTCGTGATCAGGACACCTCAAATACCCCACCGAGCTCTTAGAACATCAGTCTCAAAGTTTTTCCTTCAGATTAATTGAGTATTCTAATCAGTGTGATACCAATTTTATAATAACTATGTATAACTATAAATGCGTGATATTAACAGATGGCAAGCTTTATAAAAAAAATTTCATTGATAAACATTCCTAAGTCTCTTCAGCTTGATCGACAATTTGTAACTTTCTTTTTGTGACCGAATTTTAGTTGGGACAATATGAGGCATATATGTCACCTGGTCTACGGAAAGGGGACTTAGGTGTCAAAAAATCAATTTTCACTTTTTAGTGTATTCGGATGGAAGATGAGATGCTTTTTCACGTGATAGAATCCAAAAAGTCATAACTTGTTTGAAAGTTCCCTAAAAAGAAAGAAGACATCTCTAAACAATTGTTCCGTGTACTCTCGATCATTTCCCGTGGTATCAGTGTATGACATTTCTTATTACAAAAATCTTTTGACAGAAATTTTGTTACTAGCTCCTCCTCCTTTACTTCAACAACAGACAGGTTAATCTTAACAAAAGTTTGTTCGGCATCATCTTCTGCCTGAGAAACACATACTTCGTCTTCATCATAATCGCTCTCTTCATTGTTTTCATCATCCTTTTCATGGAAATATTGTCCGTATACGGCATTGAACTCCTCATCAACACTCATGTTTCATTTCATGCGAAATGCAAAGACGATAATCAACAGAAACACTTACACAAATGTGATAACAGAACATCCAGAAAAAGAGACTAATGAAAACAAGACAACAGCAGCTGCGCGGTATTAGAGAAAACGTCACTTCTTCAGTGTTACTTTTTTAAATGTTCCACACTAGCAACTTACACGATGAACTATAATAACATTCCGACCAAAAACAACACTTACTGGACGTCCTTGAAGCCTCTGGAAAGGAGAACAATTATGAGATAACGAGAAACTGACGAAACGAGTTGTTTATTTTTAACAGCTGTTTCCCAGAAAACTAGTTTTCGCACGTTAGCTCCCTTTTCGTAGACCAGGTCTCATATTAAAATCAACTCTCCTCTCACAAGCCCAGTTCTCGCATAGCGAAATTTCACTCAAAGAAGGTTTGTTCTCACAAGTTGATGGCTTTTTATAGTCATTGTGACCGATTTACATACATACAGCTTTGCTTGACAAGTTGTACTTTAACAAGAGAGCCAAGGATAGGTAAAAATAAAAGCTTTGCTTTCTGTACTTATCTCTAAAAAAATGGCGACTGTTGCACAATATTTTTGCTTCACTTTGCGTTGCCTCGATGTGAGCGAACTCATAACGAAAGCATACATCCAACTTTTCTATCAAATCAAAGCGAAGCAAAAGTATGTGAATCAGTCATTAGGGTCGCTCAGGGATAGTGACTCCGGTTTTCACATTAAGCTATGTATATGAAAGAACAACATCCGACCGCCACTAAAAAATAGACAAAAAGTTAATACGAGTGTATGTTTTTTGTAGGCATTTTTATTAGGGATAGTGAGTAAATATCTACGAAGAAAGATGTCTTCGATTCCCAATATCTCTCCCCTTTACCTTTGAGTGCTGATCTTTTGTCAAATAATTTTCATATAAAAGCACCAACAAAGCTATTAAGTTTAATGCAACTCGAGAATATGAGCATACCTTCATAAGGTGGTATAACTTCTATCTTCAATGCAACCAAATTTTATTTTAAAAATTTTAGACCAGTTTTCCCTTTGTGAATGGCATAAATAAATTATAGGTTTTTATGCAAAATGATGATCTACTACCCCACTCCTCCACAGCCTGGAATATAATGTAGAGGTCCGGCAACTTAAAAAGAGTTAAGCATATTCTGGACAGTAAATTACCGCACCAACTCCTTCGTCCAATTTTGAGGCATCCGTATAGATGTTTAGAGAGTTGCGCGTAGCTATCATACCTTTACGTCAGGCATATGTTCCTATTATTACATTAAACCTTCCTTCCCAGTTGAAAAGTACGGTCATATAGTCGGTGTTTGCCCAAACGCCATTACCCATCGAACTATGCCCGAAGCTTCCGTATGTCAATCCTCCTGCAGCCAGTATTCGTTCCGCCGATTTTTCTGCGCAGTTTTCAGCGAAGAGGCCTATAGTTGGCAGATTTATTACAAGTTTAAGAGCCGCCGTTAGAGTTGTTCTAAAAACTCCCGTTATGCATACTAGCGCTGACTACTACCCACTTTTGGGGTCAATATATTAAGCATACAGGTAGAAACCGCAACATATCTATTGTTATATTTTTCCACAAAATGAGCCACAAATATGTTTCAATTCAAGTATGTTTGTAGTAATGCCTCTATCAACATATCAGTAAAATTAATTAGACGTTTAATATCGTCGGTGAATGCCCGTCAGCTTATTAACACATATGTACATATAAGTAAAATATTATACTCGTATCTACTATTGAAGGCAGATTCCTAAACATACAAGTACATACATATGATACTATTCGCTTATGCTGCAACACAAGCCACTGGCTGGAAAATTAGCGCTCTAAGCCCCGTAAAATTTGAAAATTGAAATGTGCCAAATATAATAATTAAAAGTAAATTTAAATATTCGCCAGTTCGCTATGAATGTACATATGTGAGCAATTAACTACAGTTATATGGCTAAGATGTGGGTAAAATGGGTTGAAAAGTTAATTTATAAGTTGTACTTAATAACACATTAATAGCTTAAAATATTGAGTTTTATTTTTTTTTTATAAAAATCAAAATGATATTTTCTTCTGTGAAAATATACACACACATAAATATATAATAGTATTTAGATTTTATTATTTATGAAAAATATTCGAAATTTTTTTTTTAGGAAGAAGAGTATAAAACAATTTTGTCTATATACAATACATATAAATATTTGTAATTTACACAAAATTTCAGACAACCACTAGCATATACTATATTTTTAAGATACAGGTTTTCATTTGTCACTCCTCGCTTTAATCTCTCTACACATTTCAGCTATCTATTTAATTTCAAAACTTACCTATATTTATAAAAAAAAAATTCAATTTAAATCTACACATTTAGTTCCTCCACGCATTTCGCCGTTCAACTTCGAAGAGGAAATCACCGAGGGTATGCGCACGCAACTAATGTGTTCAAGTAGTCAGGGTGATCAGCCGTTCAATATCACCTGGCTAAAGGATGGCACATCGATTTTGGGTAATACCGCACAACAACAAATACCCGTTGCTAATTTACCCAGCGATTTATCGGGTGGTCGCTTACAAAATGGCGGTGGATCGCTTGGTGGTGGCGCCGTTGGGAAGAGTTATAGTCCAATGGATAGCTCGCTCACCATTAACGAGTACACACCGTTTTCCAGCATTATTTCCATACACAATGTGACGTCACGTCATAACGGCAATTACACGTGTCGTGTCAGCAATCGCGCGGGATCCGTTGAGTATACGGCGGTACTGTCCGTTTCGGGTAAATTTGTGAATGTGTTCAAAATACTGTTAATCGCACCAATTGCAAGAGCGCAACACCAATTGTATGCAAATCACGAAAATTTACAAAAAAAAACAAAAAAGAAAATTAAATCAAATCAAGCACTTGCTTCAAGCTAGTCATGCACTTTACAACAATAATATATCGTATCTGGCACTGCAAGTACTTACTAACTACTACATACATGCATATCTACATATATGTTGCAGCACTGAATATAATAAGTAGTTTGGCACAAAAATATTTGAAAACAATTTTATTGAAAATTATTTGTGTTTGTGCTGTACTTTAATACGATGAAGTGAAGGACAAAATTGAATGTAGAATTTGGAAAAAAGTTCAATAACTTGTACAAAAACTTTTAGTTTTTTATAAATTAAAAAAATTTAAATCCTTTTTATATTTTAAAAAATAAAATTGAATGTAGAATTTGGAAAAAAGTTCAATAAATTGGACAAAAAATTTTAGTTTTTTATAAATTAAAAAAATTGAAATCCTTTTTATATTTTAAAAAGGAGTAATCTATTATATTAATCCTTTGAATTCTAATTCTTTCTATTTTAAAAAATAATTTTCATTTCAACCGACATCTCAGCTTCGTGATCAATGATATTCCCAGGGAAGCCTTACCTCCTTAAACTGTTTGTTCTTCTACATGAATAGAACATAGATGGACTAATTATGAATAACATTAAGTCCCAGTCTACTACCATCAATTCATGTGTTTTCCATAAAGTTGGACCACACCGAAGTACTGTATATAATCTTTGGCTTGAATTTCATAGAATTTTGCCTCTTAAGTGGGTTTGATTGCTTGTCAAACTGTTTCCAATAATAGATCCGGCATAACCACAAACGGCACATGACACAAAAAAGACTGAGAGATTGATCTACATTCATCTAATTTAGTATTAGTACTTGAAGAAATTGGTTGCTCTTTTCTCTGATTACTCGGTATTGCACAGGCTACGTACTACGTCATGAGATCCTATCAAATACTAAAGCAAAAATATTATTTTACTAAACAAATCTGAACTGAGTTTTAAGCAATTTATCGCATCAAAAATCCTACAAAGTGAGTTAGGCGCTATGGATTCCTGAGATTACGGATAGGACTGAAGTGGGAGTTCGAGAATCGTTGAGATTTCTCTTATTTCATTTGTTTGAAAAATTTGCCAACGAAATCAATATTACATTTCATTAAATTCTCTTTTTTTAGTGGCAACCATATCGATTTTTATAATCTGAATAGAGTGAATTAATTTTGCCACAAAGTTTATGATAGATAAAAAGAAACTTAAGACACCCTATAAAGTATGTTATATTCGATTTTAGCATGTCTGACTGTCCATTGGTCTATCTGTTTATATGCGAACAAGCGCATCAGCTATTTAGTTAGCAATCGGAAATTTTATTGACGTTCTTTTCTCCTAAAAAGCTGCTCTTTTATGGGAACTACTGATAGCGGACCACTGTAAGATATATCGGTCAAAACTAAGCCTTTGTATAGAAAGCTTTTTTATATCGCAAATTGTCTTGACAAAATTTAGCACGGCTTATTGTTTAACACTATTCTACAGTCTCCGAACATAATGTTGAAATCGCTCAGAAGAAACTTCGGAGACCCATTAAGCATGAGGAACTGAATGGCTTCAGCCATGTCCGTTTGTCTGCACGTCCGTCTGTCTGCATATACACGAATATGTCCGTCAGATTTATGATAATTATCTCTTGAACATGTCTTTTTTTCGGATTTGTCTATATCAGAATATGCCATAGTGCAGTAGCTAATAAACAAACCAACGATAAAAATTGTGTTCTTGTATGAAAAGCTTTCTGATTTGACAATTTAATTTCACAAAATTTGGCGTGATTTATTTGTAAAAGGTACGAAATCTGAAAAATTTCCACATCGGATCACTTTGTAGGATTTTTGATGAAATGCACACTGAATGATTAAAATTTAATTTTTATATGGAAATGAAGAAGTTATTTGTTTGGTGCAATCGAATTTCAAGCTTTTTGGTTTCGAAAACAAATTTTTCTGAATTCCAAAAAGGTGGTTACCATATTCCAAAATTATTATATTTATTTATTTTATTATTTTATTTATTATTATTATATTTGTTAAATGCCAATATTTCATCATTGGTCTAAAGATTTTTCAACAGAATATTTTGTTTAATTATTTTTAAAAATATATATGTATATTTATAAAATGTGTAAATGTCTAAAAATTAGTTTTAAATAAGTTCACAAAACTTCTTCCTTTTTATATGAGATTAAGCTTTATGAAACTTCTCTTTTTACCGTCATTTCAACCAACTGTGCGCAATGATACATTGTTCAAAGATAATTCAATATTTTCCGAGAATACTCGTACTAAATTTCATTTTTTAATTTATTGCAATTCGTATCAAAGTACAACACAGCACAAATATAGCACTGTATGGGCACAACGAAAGCACGCGTAGAAGGGGTAAACGGGGTGGGGGTGGTCATGTGTAACAATGTACATAAGTAAATACATAGTATATGCTTACTGTGTGTGGCACATAAAATGTATTCAGTAGCAACCACAAAAGCTAACCATAAAATCAACAATTGACAAGTACAAAGTACGCAAGTAAGTACGTAAATACAAAGAAAAAACCCAAAAGAAAGAAAATCAAATGGCGCACAACTACAACGGTAACTTTGTGGAGCTTCGCAGCACATGAAACGCATGGCAATAACGGCACTCAGAATGCAACGCATCAAGCCTCTTTTTCAAGCAATAAATATGGCACCAAAAAAATAACATAAAACGAAATTCCAAAATGTATAAAGAAACATAAAATGGTATTACCAAAGCAAAACTGCGCAATAAAATTCACAAAGCAATCAAGCAAGTAAAATAAATTGATGACTGAGATAACAAAAATATTTACAACGCCACAATTCAATAGCTGAAGTGGCACTGTTACGCACCAACTAACAAAACATAAGATAATAAAAATTTAAAAAAAGTTGCATTTTGCATCACTACTAACACCAGCAAGCGCACCCATATCAGATCAGTTACGAGCACCCTGGTCTGGTCCAACGACCAGACTCACAAAGCTTGACACAATCATTATTTCTAATACCCGCACACACACATGTACTATATATTGTAATGTTAATTTCAATTTTAATTTATTTTCCATTTTCACATTAATTTGCATACCTTTAACGGCGATTTTCCAAATATTTTCGCGCATTTATCCAATTATTAGCTTTGTGTACTTACTTTATTTATTTACTTTATTACAAAGCTTTTATCAACATTGGTACTTGTATCGGGTGATTTTTTAAGAGCTTGATAACTTTTTTTTAAAAAAAAACGCATAAAATTTGCAAAATCTCATCGGTTCTTTATTTGAAACGTTAGATTGGTTCATGACATTTACTTTTTGAAGATAATTTCATTTAAATGTTGACTCATGTGGTTTCAACAAGATGGCGCTACATGCCACACAGCTCGCGATTCTATGGCCATTTTGAGGGAAAACTTCGGAGAACAATTCATCTCAAGAAATGGACCCGTAAGTTGGCCACCAAGATCATGCGATTTAACGCCTTTAGACTATTTTTTGTGGGGCTACGTCAAGTCTAAAGTCTACAGAAATAAGCCAGCAACTATTCCAGCTTTGGAAGACAACATTTCCGAAGAAATTCGGGCTATTAATGCTCGAAAAAGTTGCCCAAAATTGGACTTTCCGAATGGACCACCTAAGACGCAGCCGCGGTCAACATTTAAATGAAATTATCTTCAAAAAGTAAATGTCATGAACCAATCTAACGTTTCAAATAAAGAACCGATGAGATTTTGCAAATTTTATGCGTTTTTTTTTTCAAAAAGTTATCAAGCTCTTAAAAAATCACCCGATACAAAGCGGCATTAGCGAAGCGGATTGGTTCTCACCACAATCCATGTAGGATGATATTTATTATTTACATAATAGGGTGGTCCATTCACACTTTTTTGTTTTTTGTAGTCTTTATTTAATGTATATTTATTGCCACCGTTGGATTTTAAAAATGTTTCTCTCAAAGAGATATTGTTTTTAACAGCTTCAATTAATTTTATGTAATTTTGAAAAGTATACTTTCAGAGTTGATATAATACAAACTGACTATTTTTTTGATTTTTATTGACTATTAATATTATATGATGCGTTATTGGAAGCCTAACATTTGCTAACTAAATCAAGTTTACTGGCTTTATAAACGAGTATCTACTATCTATAAAAAACAGCTTTCTTTTCAACACCCTCTCTTCTGTCAACTTCTATTTTCCATAACTAGAAATAGTAGAAACGCTGAATGTTGTCACAAATATCATGCCTTCTTCAAGTCGCAAACTAGAAATGATGCCAGAGGTTATGTTTTATAGTTCAATTTGTATCTTCGAAACATTCCTATATGACATTATAATTTATTGCGCTTCATGGCTAAGAGCCTGAAGAAACTTTATTGAAACCGATAGCTTAACAGGCATAACAAAAGACATGGGTGAAGACTTATAATCAACTTCCAATTTCAACAATTCCGTGACTTATAATCTTCATAAAATGCAAAGATGTGAGGACTAGAGTGTCGCAAGAGCTTTAATAAATTTCCACGCCGTTATTTGTTATAGCTCTGAACAGGCTCTAAGCGACCTTAAGAGACCCGAATTTTAAGTATTTTTGGAAATTGAAACAAAAAACATTTGGTATTTTTAGTATTAACTTTTTTATTATTTGCTTATTTATATTTGAAGATTACACAAAATTAACTAAAAAATTGTTTCATTAAGTTAAGAATCCTTGAATTAGAGGAACGAAGTAACAAAGCTGAAAAAATTTTTCAAAGAATGCCGGCTACTCAAAAATAAGGATCTATGTTTAGTGCAATTTCTTAACTTTGTCGAATAACAAGAATCTTTTTAAAATATTACAAAATCCAATTTGTGTTGCTTCATATGATAGAGCGGTATTTATAGAATAGTCATGTTACATCAACTGAATCAACAAAAGTAGTTTTGAGAAAAACGCCTTTAAAGGTTTACGTTTAAGTTTCAGGCAGCGTAGGTATCCAGTAGTCTATTGTTGCATTGGTTCGATAAACCAGTCCAACTAACAAGCCACTAAAACGGCTATAACTACAGAAATTACTTGAGTTTTGAAAAATCCTTTTAGGGAGTATTATGAAAAAAGTTAGATTTTTTCAAATTAGACTACCCCTTAATAGACACGAAAATAGTTAGGTATATTAATTTCTATATGTTATGTTAATTTATATAAATACTGAGCAAAAAATATTAAAACTTTGTTAATAATTTTAAAATTCTTAATTTATTCTTCAAAATCTATATCGTCCTGCTCATAGTAATCCTCCTGGGCCCCAATACACCTGTGCCATCGTTTTCTTCAATCCTCGGTACAGTTATTAAATAAAGCCAGTTCAATGTGCGTAGCAATTTAATATCTTCAATTGACTCAAAATGGTTTTTCTGAAGCGGTACTTTGAGTTTACTGTGGCTACGGCACGATATTGGTTGAAAATTTAGAGAAAAACTTACGGAGAAGCAATGCAATTTCTGATGGTGCATTATCATGGTGCAAAAACTAAGATCTGTCGACCCATAATTCCGGAATTCGGAGTGCAGAACGCGCCAATAATGAAAGAAAACTAACAACATAACCTTGATTTATGACCTGCTGGTTTTTTCGGATTCAGCTCATCTTTGCCATGATATTCGGCCGATTAATCAATTGTTTCCGGGTCGTAACCATGAGTTCAAGACTTAATGCCACTAATAATGCGTTTTATGATATCATGGTTGTCGGAAAGCATAATTTGACAGACATTAACGTTAACGAGACGTTGTTTTTTCGAAAATATTGAGTGATTTTGGAAACAAACGTGTGCTTATTTTTTTAGACCCAAATGATTTTTCAAAATGATTTTACTGATCCGTCTGATAATTCTCAAGCACCAATTCCTTTATTTTATTGACGTCTTGGTCATCAGTTGATGTCAATGACCGTCCTGGACGTGGTTCATCGTCAACGCGCTCTCGGCTATCATTGATCAATCAAAACCACTTACTCGCGACAAACAATTATTAACGAAGGCCTTTTCTAACATTGTGAACGTTTCGGCATCTAAAATTTGATTCCACACACAAAATTTAAAGGAACTTTTTTGTTGAAAAATTTCACTCATCGTAAAAATCGCCGAATGCACTTTATGTACTTCAGAAAGGCATGCGAATACTAAACACTAATGATTATTTTGATGTGACATTTGGCACAGATGTTACTGACAGTCATACCAACTTAGAAAAAAAATATTTTGACAAACGGGTTTTCGCGCGAAATTAAAATTATTACGCCCTACTATTTTTGCCCAAAGCAGTACTTATATCTGCCTGAACATAAATTGTTTCTGAAAATTATCTCTATTATATATGAGAGGGTTTAGCTGTAGTCTTCAGATCGAAATTAACCTTTAGAAGAGAAACAAACGATGCTGAAAATTACTTTTTATAGTCATCCACATTTCCTTCTTTGTTAGAAGACTCGACAAAATGATTTTATTAAGATAATAATGAAGTTATGGATTGTAGTTGTTGTTGTCGTTTATTGATTTTTTTTAGGTTCATTAATTAATCTATAGGAGAATGGATTGTTCTTTGAAAAGAGTTTAATGAAAAATTTTACTTTAGAGGCAAAATGGAGTTTAGTAAAGAAGTTCTTGACTTTGCAATTGTTATTTAAATTTCTTTAACATTTTAGAAATCGGTTAGGTCATTTAGTTGTAAATTAGATATTCAGTTATGGACTGACCGAATATACTTTTTGTAGTTTCCGAGCAAATTCACCAAGGCATAATATGTCAAGCCGCTACTCTTTTTCAATTAAGCTACATAAGTAGATTGTTCTAAAGAGAAAAAGTGATCGTTGTGCTTGCACAGTATTTATTTGTGAAGTACAATTTAATGTTCCCTGCTGGGAAGCGTCATAACAACTTTACTTATTTTACTCTCCAGAACACTACATAATTCTTGTCGAAACCAGATATATGCTAAGGCTAAGAAAGAAGGTATTTATCGCAGGGCAAGTACCCATATAGCTATTTCGACTATAAGACTTGGTAAAATATTAACTAAAACTTCGGTAGCATAAGTAAGGACTTAGCCTGGTTTCGAGATTACAAAAGACTTATAATAAGGTTTTCAATAAGAGTGTTACAAAAGTTTAGGATATTTTTCTTTATTCATCGCTGAAGACAATTTTTCCATGAAAATACGGATCTTTTTCAAGTTTTTGCTCAGCCCAATTTACTAACATAAGGACTGTCCCGTAAAAAATTGACCCTTCGTTTTTCATTAATAACAAGAAAAGCAAAGAATTTTTTCAAAGTCTTGTTTTATTTCTTATTAATGAGTACTATAGAGATTACAAATTATAAATTACATTTAACAAATTTTTATTTTCTGTAAAAATTTCTTACTTTTTTCTTAAGGCCCTTCGTTATGTTTTGTACAGTGTTTTCATCGATAGTACCGTACGACCTTCGCCACTTATTTCTAAAATCTTGTAAATTTTTTGCAGTACCTTTACTCTTCCGGAGATTCGATTTCATTAGAGCCCAATATCTCTCAATAGTTCGAAGCTCTGGGCAATTAGGTGGATTCGCTTTTCTTGGAACAATATTGACATCATTGCTTTCATACCACTCCATGGTAGCTGTAGAATAGTGAGAGGTTGCTAAATCAGGCCAGAACATTACAGTACCCTCATGTTCGCGAATAAATGGCAAAAGACGTTTTTGAAGGCACTCGCTAATATAAATTTTTGAATTGATTGTGCCCTGTGTTACAAAAAAACTGCTTCTCAAACCGCAAGTACATATCGCTTGCCAAACCATATACTGCTTGGGAAATTTGGTAATTTTCTTTTCCTTAAATTTTCTCTGTACTTGCCCCTTCTTCATACAGGTATAATATTCTTGCCCCGGTAACTGTTTGAAATCTGCCTTAACGTAGGTTTCGTCGTCCATCACGCAACAGTCAAATTTTGTTAGGTATCCTTCATACAAATTTCGAGCTCGTTTTTGAGCAACCAATTGCTTTTCATCGGAACGATCTGGCACTCTTTGAACTCTATATGTCTTTAGCTTACTATCACTCTTTATCCTTTGTACAGTACTTTTATAGGTACCTGCTTTAACAGCAGCATCTCGTACTGAAGTGTTGGGATTCTGCTTAAGGAAGTTTTTTTTCACTCTTTTTGCCAAATTTCCTTCTGCACCTGCTTTTCTACCTGAACCTTTTTTTCGTATAGTAAGTACACCCTTTTTGTAATTCGAAACAACCCTTTTAACAGTACTTTCTGATGCTCCAGTTTTTTTAGCTATAACTGAATATTTTAATTCTGGATTTTCCAGGTAAATGGACAAAACCAATTCGCGCACTTTTTCTTGATTGCTAGACATCTTAATAGTTTGAAGTGTTGACACCAAATGTTATATATTTTGTTAATCGTCAGATTATAGAGAAAAAAACAAGTCCCCATTGAAACTAATGCCATAAACAGTTACGTCATAATCTTAAGGAATAAAAGGGTAAATTTTTTACGGGACAGTCCTTACATCTGCTTGTCTAGCGGCTTCAGTTCTTGCGTCAATTTCATCTTGTAAGGATGTAGGCCAAGATCTTTTCACAAAATTCTCCACAACAACGACACAGAGACGCTCAACGCTTGAGAACGACGTGTGGGAGACTGACTTGCGTCTTCCTTAATTGATGCGCTGGCGGCAGCAATATTCTCGTCACTTCGGACACTTCTTTGTCTCACTTTCGCGGGAACATTTTGTACTGTGCCTGCGGATTTAAATTTTTCAACTATGTGTTCAATTGTTGATCTGACAGGATCCATAAACTGGACGTAGCACTCTTAACTCTCGACGTTTTTGGATCGCATGTTTTTCCATAATGAAATGACAAACTTTACTGAAGAGAAATGTCAAAAAAGCGGGAATAATATGGCGTCGTTTGCTGTCCCTATCGGTCTACTTTTGTTTCGTCCTTATTAAAAAAAACCGTTATTAAATCTCCGAAAATCATTAAACCGACATACTTTGTACTAACCTCCAGAACGTTCAACTATTGGTTTATCTAAAAATATACTATTCGCAAGCTCTACGAATGTTTTCATCACACACTTTATAGCGAAGCCAAAAAAATAAACATATATTACATATTTATATACATATGTTCCTCATGTACAGCTATGCGTACATACATTCCCAAAAGGAATGACAGATATCAACAAATTTGTTGCAATTTGATTAAATCGAAATGAAATTTGTCGTATGGAAAACAACAATAAAAAATTCCACTTGCGCATTGGGAAAAATAACGGTATTACGTATGCAGGAACAGTGAGTGCCAAAAATAAACGGACTCTTTGCTATAAACTGGAACAAAAAATTCGATAAATATAAAGCCTATTCCAAGGAAAGCAGCGAATGAATATGATATAAGATATATATATAGTATTTTCTGCCACACAAAATTAAGAAATTGCTTATGTAATTAAGACAAAGTTTCAGTGAATCTTGCTGTAATTATTGGAACTAATGACATTATTTAATAAATATACTCTCAGGTTTTAAGATCTTTGAAGAAATCTCGCACGTATATGAACTCTCCAGTAATCAGAGTACCACGGAACTTAGAAACTTAGCTTTTACGACAAATATTAACTATTAGTTTCACTCGTCAATATACAATTATATATATGTGATTTAGGAGGCATGAGGGTCGCATAAATTGGAATTGGCAGAAATTTTTTATGTGATCTGTATTCAGTTAAATATTTCCACATATTTACAGGATTGAGAGTAATGGCTTAGCGAGACGTACTTACATATCAAATTTTACCTAAATTAGCTCTCAATCAGCTTTAAACTTTACCGTTTGACTTCTTTAGAGAAATATTTCTGGGGGTTAAGTTGTAATTTGGAAAAATGGCGGTCCTGAGTTTTCAGAAGGTACATAGATCCAAAGAGATCTGCTGAAATTCTCGTAAAGACGGAAATTTTAGAGACATTCCCAATGATAACTACTTTGAAAAAAATGAAAGAGTTCATTAACAAATACCAAGTCGATTTTTTTGCTCTTTGTGTTGAGAAGTCTGGAAAGTATAACGATATTATCTATAAATTTTTAATGGATAATCTTATTGCATTTTTGCACACTTTATTCGTCAAAATTTTGGTCTCTGTCATCGAGGTTTAAAACGAAACATTTTGCAGATATTTCTTATCAAAGTTTGTCCAAAAAATATTCGTATTCACTGTGCCGTCGTTATAAGCATTAATTCCATCAATATGGACAATCACAAAAACACCTACTACAGCAGAGGCAATACAATAAAAATGAAACCTTACAAATTACGTGCTCAATGAAAGGCGTCGAAAACGATAATTGCGTGAAAAAATTTCCATGCAAATTACAAATCGGCAACGTGGGCCAATAAATGAAGTGTGTGTAATAAACGTGTGTACATAGCAGAGCACAGCATAACATAGCATCACATAGCATAGTGGTGGTATATTGTAAAAGCAAACTTTGTGCTTTTACCTGGAATGGTTACAGGGAATGTGCGTCACAGCAGCAGGAGTGAGGCGGCAAGCAGAAGTGAGAGCAAGTGAATGTACGGCACTTGCCTACGGCTGACTGGATCTGAAAATTGCAGAGGCAAAAACCAAAAATAACACCTTGTCCAAGCAAAGAGCACTGGACAGCAAACATATTGCGGTTGACGAGGGAAACGACGTGCAGAGCCGAAAGAAATATTTGGCGAATGAAAATTGTAAGGGGTCAGGTGACATTTTTAAATTACCATGTCAGCACTTGTCGGACAGCGTCGACAGGCGAATTATGAATGTAAAAAAGCCAGTTGATGAAGGAAGTTGTGTAGAGCGGGAGGGAAGTTAGGACGACAAAGAAGTGCATTGTATGCGTTGCTGGTCGAACGTACGGGCGTTGAGTCCAACGTTTGGCAACCGGTAACAGGGCAACTGGCAAATGGCAATGAATTACTTACACTGGCAGGTGCATGCTTGAATTTTTAACTGTTTGCAAGTGTGTGCGCTGGCGCATATGTTTCTATGTATAATGCTCGTGTTGCACCTTATCAGTCGAATTTCCTGCATCAGCCCGCAAGCTGGTGAATGATGGCTGCAACACCTGCTCTTCGCTGCGCAAGCAAGTCAGTGGTCGATGACCAGGGCTGGTACTGCAGTGCTTGCGTCATGTGCGCGTGTGATGCTATTGTAGCGTGCAAATTGCAACAGCAGGGACGCTGTTCGCCTCAAATACCGTTGGTGGTATATTCGGAATTTATGTCATTTACATTTCTCTGGCATAAGGCAATTTTCTGATGAACGATCTTTTTACTTGCTTTCTCATGCATGCACTCTACGTCAGCAAAGGCGCGCACACCAGCACATCCCTTCACAATGACACACTCATAGTGTGCAGTCATGTAGGGCTTCGCTTACGTACGTCTCGCACGTAAGTGTGTGTGTTGAAAATGAAAAATGGTTGCAACTATTTTATATGCAGCATTCCTGTGGCTACCAAATTGCACTCAATATAATTTTATTAAAGAAAACTTCGAAGTGACAGCAATTTATATTAATATAAGCGGTGTACAGTACCAGTCAGTGGTGACACCATTGTGTTGGACAATTTCAGATATGAATTTTATAATACATTATGTTCACATTTTTTTAACATTTCGTAGATTTATCCTGGTAGTGTAAGGAATCATTTAAATTTTGAACTCTGTATCGAAGTGGTGAAGATATTTCAAGAGACAAAGTTTATTCTAAAGCGATGCAGCGATTCAGGTAGATCACGAAACTGAATTCTTTATAGCTAACCACAAAGGTAAATGTTACGAAAAAGTTGTATAAGAATAACTTTTACTTCAACAACCAACCAAGTATGGTACATCTTACTTGAAAATATTTTTCACATGGATTAGCGTTCCATTTCTCCTGCAAAAAGAAGACTTTCACGCTCAGAAGAAAATTAGACAAAATTAACTTTGCTCAACAGCATCCATCCACAAAATTGTGTTAATGCTTGAATTATGTACGGGTTTGATAAGCTAAACAAATATCAAGAGACTGATTGACAACAAAAAAATACTTTACTTTTTATTATCCAAATAGTTTTTAACCGTTTTTGCCACATGAGACCGATTGCAGTCAGTAAGAAAAGTTAGTACCCTGTATCTATTCGCAAAAATGGGTGTCTTTCGGTAATCGCTCACTTCAATTTGATGAGCTTGTGCTAGCGTTCGCTGGTTTAAGAAGCTTATATTCAGCACGCCTTTCTGATCGCACCAAATTTAAAGTATTTTAATATTTACATTGGGCTTTGCCGCTAATCTGAGTTTTTGGCCAAGTATCATAAATGAGTTTTTGAGTTTAGGTTGTCCCCTTTTCATCACCAGCCACAATCCGATGCAAAAATTACTTCTTTTTGTAACGTTTATACAGCATTTCTGACATGCAAACTCGTCTTCACAGCAAACCAATGCCTAAATATATAACAATAAATACGATGTCTTTCGGTTGAGGGTTTCTTAAATATTGAAGTAATAAAGTAGAAATCCACGCAAAAACATTTTTACAAGCATGCAGTTCGATTTTGTCATAAAGCTAATGTTTATTGGCGGTATTCAAGACTTTGTACCTCAGAGGTGATGTCAGTTCAACCTTTATCTACAACTCCGAACAGCCTCTATAAAAAACGAATTAATGAAACTTTTTATGGGTGATTTTTTTCTAATGACTTTTTTAATATAAAAAAACTTTAAAATAAATTTAATTATTTTTGAAAAATTAATGAAATTTCAATTTTGGGCAATAAAATTCAGTAAATTTCGGCCGGAATAGCCCGAATTTTTCGGAAATGTAACGCGAATAAAGTATTTACTCCCATTTAAAATTAAAATTCGATGGCGTTTGGCTTGAGATGAATTGTTCTCCGAAGTTTTCCCTCAAAAGCGCAAAAAACCGAATATCTTAAAAACAACTAGCCATTTAACCAACGCCTAGATTAGAATATGGTCAATCGGAAAAAATCCATTAATTTGGAAGTTACTTGGTTTCTTGTGCACATTTGTAGAATCATACTTTGTCCACTATCACAATTTACTCTCAAACCGTCCGCAATTCTCAAGTAAACTTCTCCAAAAACTCGTGAGAGATTTTGCGTTACGCTTCCAGTCAAATTTGGTTTTTTACCTATGCTTTAATATTAATATAGGGTGCGTTACAAGATCTTACTATCTGTAGCATTTAACTACTTCCCTATTAAGAGGCTGACCTCAGAGGAATCGTTGGAACCTCTAAAGCACATGAGCTTCCAAAACAGGGCTTAAAATTCCATTAGGGTAAGAAGTAGCAAGTGTTCCCCGTCTTTGTGCAAGCGCTGGAACTTTGAACCTGGCGCGAGCTCAGTAAACTTTGGTCAGTAACCAGCATTTGCAGGATTGCAAAAATCATCTGACCCACAGTGAAACATAAAAGTCCTGTGGAACTACTAGCTTTAAACAAAGTTAAAATGACCGCAAGGATAAGTGTTCTCTATCCCAATGGCCCTCACGCGGTGAGATTGAATGTTTTGGAGGACACACTTTCCCCAAATTGCAAGAAGGAAGATGAGCTGTGGTCAGACTAAGGTTGAAACACCTTGGTTGCCTTACTCTCTACAAACCCAGCAATTTGGCTGAAGTACTAGTAAGTAGGTATTGGCCGGCTAAAGAAATTTGTTTGCTTGCTCTAAGCGCTTTTTAGATATGCGACGGTCTTTTGAACCATACCTAGGAGTTCGTAGAGTATTTGTAGCCTTACGAAAAATCGGACTATTTATGTAACCTAACCTAACCTAGGGTGTTATTCACTGTTTATTCACTAAGACGAGATGTATATTTTTAGCCTCGTTCAATCTGCCGGCACACTGGGCCGCTGAAGATCTCGATATGCCGAAGGTTTTTAGCAAATTTTCATAAAATGTTTAGAGTACAGACGTTTTTATTGGCCTAATGTAATAACATAGGTAGGGTAAAATTAAGGAATATTTCGTCATTTTTGAATTGTCTCCTTTGGTGTATTTGCTTCCTCAAATAAACGCTGGCAAGCTTTTGTTAATATTTTCTCTACTTTTTCTTTTTTTTTTATAGATATGTTTCTAATACAAAAATACAAATACAAGTTCGTGTAAAATTGTCTCTTATCTACTGGCATATTGGCATACACGGCGCTCTAAATGTTAATATTTAAAATGACTATTGCATTTTGTGCATTACCCAAAAGTATACTGAAATCGTCAGTGTGCTCGGCTTATGTGATTCGTTGGGACTGAGCACAATAGACCTAAGGTCGCATTACATACCTTAATTTATTTCTATCTATCTATCCCATATGACTTGGGTCCTCAGTTAATATTTAGACTTAAATTTAATCCATTTTTAATACTATCCGTATTTCCACGTTACTTATAATGACCTCGAATAAAACTATTGATCTGCCTTCACAGATTTGAAGTACCGCTACGAACAAGGACTAATCTTTATATTAGAATATCGGAATATTTTCCGGACAAAGAGAAAATACTTTTAATTAAATTATACTTAGATTTAATATTTTTATTTGCTATATTTTTGTTTTGGAAAAAATGCAAATGAAAAATTTACAATTTCCATATTTAATTACGTTATGCGTAATAATTAAAGTCTAGCGAAGCTGTATTCTGGCAACAATTTTATAATTTTTCCCATCTTTCAGACAAAAAATATTTAACATTACAATTCTTTGCTATAAGTTTTTTTCATAATTTTAAAAGGTAAAACATATTGCACATGTTTATTTTTAGAAATTCCAGGTGAGTACTAAATTTCTTATATATATCCATTTTTATATTACCACACGAAGCTACACAACATATATAAACACATACCTATTCATAGTGGTTAGTCTGTAAGCCGAATCATGCATGACACCTGGATTTAGTTAGTTTGCACGTCTTTAGCACCAAACCTCACCTGGTTTCAGTTTCACTTCACTTGAGTCATTCAAAACTCCTGATTCAAAATATAATACTAAAACTGACAAATATTATTTTAATTAAACCTGAAATGTGCAGTTCCACCACGTTGGATACTAAAGCCCACCGATCAGGATGCCATACTCGGTAATCCAGTGGCCATTACCTGCAAAGCCGATGGATTTCCAATACCCACCGTACAATGGAAGCAGTCGATTGGTAAATTACTGTGAGGCGATTATTATATTTTTATTTGTTTTATATTAAGTCGGAGACATAATAATTTATAGATATAAATGATTAGCGTGACGAAATCAGTCGTCTGCATATTGCCTGTATGTATGAACGCGAAGTAATCCCTCAATTTTTTTGATATCGTTCTGAAATATTTCACACACACTTTTCTCCCGAAGAATCTGCTCATTTGTCGAAACCGCCGATATCGGACTACTGTAGCACATAGCGGTGATACAAATTGATCGCTCAAAACCAATATCGGTATATGGAAAACTAGTTGACAATTGATCTTCACGAAATTGGCTATAGGTACAATCTACGAAGATACCGATTTTTGTTGTTTAAATTTTCTTCAGAATGTTACAAATGTTTTCATCTCTAGTTGTTTAGTTTTAGATGCCTCACTAGGTTATTCCTTTTTCTGTAAATAATGGTCAATAAAACAGATACCATATTGTTAAAGTTGGATTCACTGTAATGAGAAAAAATTGTTCAAGAATAAGTCAGGGAAGATTTCAATTTCAGTCAGCATGCTTTTATCTGACCAATTCTACAAGAGAGTTGACGTTTAACCATTTCCAGTCCTCTATTAGTCCGACTCTATTGGTTTTATTGCATATTAAACTTCAATTATCGGACTGTCTGTTAGAGGGGTAATGTCATACCATGTTCAAACCGACACTTAATCACACGATTTCGGCTGTTGAGTGGTTTATCCTACTAATCCTATAAATTTATCAAGATTTCGCCATACAAAAATGACAGTTCAAAATCACTTCATCGAAGTGATTTGAAACTGATCCACGCTAAATCTCTCGGTGCGACTCTGATTTTGCGCCATCTATTCGTCAGCATTGGAAATCTATTACATTATGACAGCTGATTTAGACACTACAAAGAGAAAAAAATGTAAACAATATATATTTTTTTAAAGCAATGAATCTATTTTCACCCGAAAATCGACTTAACAAATGAAAAAATGCGTCCATTATTTCCATCATATGAAAAATATTTAAAAGAAGACGGCTTTTATTACAAAATACTATATGACATGGTTTTTTTATACCCTGAACACTGTATATTAAGTATGCCACGAAGTTTGTAACACCCAGAAGGAAGCGTCGAAGACCCTATAAAGTGTACATATAAATCATCAGTATGTTGAGCTGAGTCGATTTAGCCATGTCCGTCTGTCTGTCTGTCTGCATATATACGAACTAGTCCCTGAGTTTTTAAGATATCGCTTAGAAATTTTGCAAACGTCATTTTCTCTTCAAGAAGCTTCTCATTTGTCGGAACTGTCAAGTTCTTGTATGGAAAACTTTGCATTTGACAAGACATATCTTCACCAAATTTACGAAGAAATTGCATCAGAGTTATTTTTACAAACTGAATGATCGGAATCAAATAATGTAATCTCCAAGAGTTATAGTTTAAGAAATTGTTCAGATCGGTTAACTATAGCATTTAGTTGTCATACATACCGAACGATCGGAATCAAGGGCTTTTATGGAAAACTTTGTATTTGAGGTGGTATCTTTCGCGAAATTTTAAATGGATTACTGCTTAAGACAATAACATAATCTCCGAAAAAATTGTTTAGATCGGATTACTATAGCATATAGCTTCCATACAAACTGGACACATAGTTACTAAAAGAAGTGCACCTGTGAAGGGTATTTTAGCTTCGGTGCAGACGAATAAATGTTAATATAAATGTTAAACGATGTGAATTCTTGAATGGCAAAAACAGTTGTTTTTTCATCTTTTCAACGGCAGTGAGAACGGGCTGATTAGTGAAAGGGCTTAAATGTAACCTAATTCCTTTAAATTTTCGGTCTGAACACGGTATAACGTCAGAGCTAACGCTTACCTCAATTTATAAAAACTTGAACTTCAATATTTCTATTTAGTTCCTGTACCCTTTTTATCTCGTTTTGTTTAAAAATCGAATACGAGGCTTTATTTCCGGATAATAAAAAGCGATATAAACAAGTATATGTATATGTACATACATATGTTTATATAATTGAGGTTTATTGAGGCAGAAAAAATGTATTCGTATAAAGTAAAGTATTATCATTCAAAACTTTTCCAATATTTAAATTTTGTTATGATTAACTCTCTTTTTCAACCCCAGGTGACTCAGGCGAATATCGTGAGCTCAGTTATGGCATTGGTAACGGTAACTCACAATCCGTTATCGAAACGTATAACAACGGGTCACTGATCATACCAAAAGTTGGGCGAGAGCATGAAGGCAGTTATTTGTGCCAAGCAAGTAACGGCATCGGCGCGGGACTGAGTACACTAATCAAATTAACTGTGCATGGTGGGTGTAATTTTCCTGTATTTATGATATTTACTAATCACTGTTTTTGCAGTTGGCCCCTCTGTAACGGTTTCGAAGAAACAAGTTTCCGTCCGCCGTGGTGACCGTGTCACATTGCGCTGCGAAGCTGATGGCGATCAACCGCTGAATATAACATGGCGCGCCAAGGCAAATCACATTGATCCATCTTATGATATACGTTATCATATCAAAGATTCACCGTTAAGTCGTGGCACAGTCTCAGAAATGACCATACTACAGACCATACTTAACGATCGTGGTGAATACACGTGCATTGCCACTAATAACTATGGACATGATCGCGCTGTAATTCATCTGCAAGTGCAGGAGCCACCGAACTTTCCCGTAAATTTGCATGTCACCGATTTGGGTAGCCGTTCTGTTACGCTGGCTTGGTCGCCAAATGATCAAGATTCGATTTTCATGAATAACGGTGGTAACAATCGCGATTCGCAACCGATATCGAATTACATTTTGCAATATAAGAAAGCAGGCGGTATTTACATATATATTTTCTCAAGCGAACCGAGTCGTATTAAACATTATTTATCTTTCAGATGTCTGGCATGAGCACAACAACCAAAAATTATTGCCCGGTGATAAGACCACCGCACAAATTGGTTCACTACGTCCGGCGCAAGCATATCACTTCCGCCTTTACGCCGAAAATCATCTGGGTACCAGTGCCCCCAGCGATATATTGCTCGTGCAAACCGATGCTGAGGTGCCAAGTGGTCGTCCGCAAGATGTTTCAGCGGAGCCACTAGGGCCACAACAATTACTCATCACTTGGCGTCCACCAGAACGTGACACATGGAATGGCGAACTTTTGGGTTACACAATCGCATACCAAAAACACGGTGCGCCAGATAGCGTACAAAACTTCACTAAAGTTAGCAGCCTAGGTGGTGAAGGTCTTAATGATTTTCGTCTTACTGGGCTGGAGAAATACACACAGTATGCCATATCTGTGTCTGCATTCAATGTGAAAGGTGATGGACCACCAAGCGAGGTCACCATGGGTCATACTTTGGAAGATGTACCCTCTGCGCCGCCACAGGGCGTCACTTGCATTGCGCTGACTGCACAAAATATACAGATCTCTTGGCAGGCGCCACCAAAAGAATCCAACCATGGAATCATACAAGGCTATAAACTATTATACGAGCCCGGCAATATCGAATCAGAGTACGGCACGCGTGAAACAAAGATCACTTCAGCGTTGAGTACAGTGTTACATGGTCTGCAGCCTTTTACGAACTACAGCGTTCAGGTTTTGGCATTTACACGTGCTGGCGAGGGTGTGCTCAGCCCGACAGTATCGTGTACCACTGAAGAGGCGGTGCCAGATGCACCGGAGCGTGTTAAGTCTGTTGTAAGTAGTGAATCTTCAGTTATCATTAGCTGGTTACCACCGCGCCGTCCCAATGGTATTGTTACCAAATACAATGTCTACATCCGTATACTAGACAAAGGGCAAGAGTTGAAAATTCTCAAAGAAGTGTTGCCCGCAAACAATCGTCATTTTGAAGCTAAGGACTTAATGGTGCGCGAAACTTATGAGGCTTGGGTAACGGCTTCGACACGTGTGGGACAGGGACCGAGCACACCGGTGATCAAATTAATACCAAGCCCCTCTGTGCCCGCAGCCATCATATCATTTAGCCAAACTTTAAGTGTCAGCTGGCGAGTTGATCTCAAACTGGCATGCGTCTTCGTTGGTAACCCGAAACCGAACTCGGAATGGAAAGTGTTAAATGCACGTTCTAAGAAACATTTTCGCTTGGAGGTGAGCAATGATAATACGCTGACATTGCGCAATATACAGCGTACTCACGAAGGAAACTATTCGTGTGTGGTACGAAATTCGATTGGTTCCGATCACATTGTCTATCAGGTATACGTACAAGGTGAGTGGAAACTTAAATTAGTTGTAGAGATTGTGATATGTTTTGGTAAGGTAATTGAGGAGCTGCGAACACTCGGCTTCAAGGCATCTTCACTATTAAAAGTCAAAATAACTTATTTAAAATATTGTGTGAGACTGTTTCTTAATTTTGTTTAAGAGACCTCGAATATAAACTAGACGGAGCGTGTTTTGCAGATACTGCTCTGAGTCAACTCAGTAAGATCTTCTTCTTCTTCTTAATTAGCGTAGACACCGCTTACGCGATTATAGCCGAGTTAACAACAGCGCGTCAGTCGTTTCTTTTTTCGCCACATGGCGCCAATTGGATATTCCAAGCGTAGTCAGGTCCTTCTCCACCTGGTCCTTCCGACAGACTAGAGGTTTTCCTCTTATTCTGCTTCCCCCGGCGGGTAGAGCGTCGAATACTTTCAGAGCTGGAGTGTTTTCGTCCATTCAGACAACATGACCTAGCCAGCGTAGCCGCTGTCTTTTAATTCGCTGAACTATGTCAATGTTGTCATATATCTCATACGAGTACAGCTCATCATTCCATCGAATGCGATATTCGCCGTGGCCAACGCCCAAAGGACCGTAAAACTCAGTAAGATCACCTTCAGAATATTACAGCCATGTTTCTTACAATGCCTTGGGCCTTCGTTTGTGTCATTTATCATCTTAATTTATGAAGTCGTTAATTATTATACGCCGCAACTCGCTACGTTTTTACTGGAGCTTTCAGAGCTAAACTATATCCACTCTAATGTCAAACAATAGATTTCTGGTAGAACGAATTAGAATCATTAAAAGGAATAATCCCTTGACCTTAGCTGGGTTTGTGTTTTGTAAATATTTCACTACCTAGAGCCCCTAATTAGTTTTTACCTCACGGGAATATTTTTTTTGGTATTTTCGAAAACTTTTATTGTAGCTACCTTTATTACTTGTATTCCATACTCAAATTTGATTTCATGTCATCTCATTTTAGTACCACCATCTGCTCCAGTGCTTTCCGTCATCGGCAGTACCACTAACTCCGTGTCGCTGCAGTGGCGAGTAGACGACATTGGTGGTGCACCGCTGCGTGGATTTACAATGACCTTCCGTAAGGAATTCGGCGACTGGGAAGAAATTGAATTGGATCGACGTGTTAACTCTCATTTAATAGAGAATTTGGATTGCGGCACGCGATACCAGTTTAATATGGTGACTTTTAATAAAATTGGAACGAGTGAAACAAGTGCCATCGAAACAGCCAAAACGAAAGGTGGGAACGTAAAATTTCATTACTTAATGATAAGAAGAAATAGGTGTGGTTCCACTGCAGTTAACAATTTTGAAGCAGCTTAGCAATTGAGAAATTAAGTCTTTAAAATGTGAATAGCTTTTAAGACAACTGGTAGCCGACCACTATAGGGACACAATTTGAAATCATCGTACTTAATTGATCCTCTTGTCCTCCTTCTTCGAACCAATTTAGAAATTAGTTAGTAAAATAGCTGAATCATCAGAGCCTCAGCATATTTCCAGTGGGATTATTTGTGACCGCGCTAACCGAATGGTTGAGAGTTTGGTCGTGAGTTCCATTTCAAAGTTTATGAATACATCAATTTGAGGGATATAACGTAGATATACATATGTTTCTTAGTTAACTCGAGTTTATCGTTCGTTGTGGTATTTATCATTAAACACTGAGACATTGAGTTTTCTATTCAAGTATTTCACTTTAACAAGCCTTAAAACCACTTTTACACTTCACAATGCTTAGTTTCACCATCCAATGTTGTCACTATCGCAAGAGAATCCGCAGTTATGACCGTCTGTAACACAGTACAACAGCTAATCTGGGGGGTGAGAAATTCCAAGTCAGGGTGATGGTACTAGGTCAGTATATAAAGACCTCAAAGGGTTTGGCGTTCGTATGTGTCAGTTTTTTTTATGACCTTTTAAATTTTTTCCTTATCTTGACGTTTTTTCGCTTAGTTTATAACCGTCGAAAATAGGTTTGAAAAGTTTCCACGCCATTTCCAGATACCCCGATAAGGGCCTACCACTGTATCTCAAAAGACCTTATGGATTATAAGCCTAATTTAATATTGTATAAGAAAACTATAGGCTTAATGATGGTCGAATTTCATTACGAACTGCTGAACCATATTCTGTATTATCCAAAGGGTTCCTTTTTGATTTGAAAAACTCATTATTCGAGACGATATCTTTAGGGTAAAGAGGACGTTATTGTCGCCATAGAGGCCTACTTTGCAGTGGATAATCACTTAATGAATCGCCCTTTTTTACATTTGCTAACTGATTCGGATTTCTTGTATACCATATAGCTTAATAATAGGTCATAAACACCAAACTCTAAAGTCGAGTTTATGACTCAAGGTATAAAAGCCTTACGGGGATCTAAAATTTGAACCAGATAACACAATAACAGACACGGTTAACAAAAACAAACGTTTTTTATTATATTGTAACCGAGTGTTTTTTGTAGGCAATAAACCGATTGCGCCGCATAAACAAAGCTTGATACGCTCGAATATCACTTCCGCTTTGTTGGAGTTATCGTCATGGCAAGATGGCGGCTGTCCAGTACAATACTTCAGCATTGAGTTCAGACGCTATGGTATTTCAAGTGACTGGATTATCGTCTCTAGCCGTATAGAGACACACGTATGTATCTTTTTTGTGGAATAAATCTTAGATATCACTATCTCTACTTGCAGACACGCTATACAATTGGCGATTTGGAGCCTGGAACTGCATATAATTTGCGTGTGGCGGCGCACAACAATGCTGGATCCACAATTAAGGAGTACTACTTTGAGACATTGCATTTTAACGGACTTTCAGCTGAGTTGGACCACGGCGACTTACCCGAGGTGCGGACACTCTTTCGCGATGTACATCTCATAGCGGTGATTATCACATCGGTGTTTGGCACGATCTTGGCTATAATCGGCGCTTGCATATGCTTCAAGAACTGTTAGTATAATGTAAAATATATATAGCAAAAACACTTGCATTAATTATGTGAATGTCATATTTTGTATATTTGCTGTAGATCCACGTCAACTATTTGCACGGAATGTCGACTCGATGCGGCCGCATGGTGCTGATGGCAAGGATATACAACATCGTGAACAATACTACGGTACGGTACGCAAATCATGCCAGCAATCACCACGTGAATCGGTTGCTGGGCTTGAACGCATACCTGAATACTCTGAAGATATCTATCCTTACGCTACATTCCATTTACCAGAACATGAAAATCAATCGGCTAACATACCGCTCAGCCGCAAGGGAGGCCTGCCGGCAATGTACGATCCGCGTGGCGGTGGTGTTGCAGACGACAATACCCTCTCCAGCACGGGTGCCAAGGTGAAGCGTTCGGTCTCGGCGGGCATTGGCAGCAGCGCTTCAAATGCAAATTTAGGCGGTGGACCTGGCCCGGCGTCGGGCGAATGTAGTCACACGAATACTGAAAAACGACATAAGCGACGTTCGAAAGCAATCAAATCGGAGTCGGAGGAATACGATAGCTTGAATAGCGATAGCGATTTGAGTGGTGAACGTATGCGTGAACGTGAAGAAAGTCGCAGCGGACGTGAGTCCTCTTCACATCTAGACGATAGCGGCTATAATCGTAAGTATATTAATTGTAAAGCGAGTACTCCAAAATTACTTATTTAATATTATCTAAAGATGGCTTACTTTCAAATTTTACATTCATTTGTATCTTAGATATAATACAAAATATTTATGACGTGTACCTAGGATTTTAATGCTTGAAACTTAATTTCCTGTAGGAATTAAATCAAGCTGTTTGACAATATCTATGGAGGGATTCTCCAAACTCCCCACGGTTCTTGCTTTTTTCGTAGACAATTAAACTTTTTTACTCTCTGACTGAAAGAAAGTAAATTTGAAATTACCATTTTGACCGAGTGCAATAATTATCCGCGCCAATATTTGCTTCTCTTGAATTTTTTAAGCCGGATATACCGAATAGATTTGTAGCATTTTTAAAAGATCATTCTCTTGGAAACTAGGTTTCCCAACTTAAACTCAGCAGTATCTCTTAGTCTCAGTGGTGCTGACTTTTACGATACCACAAGAGACATTTGTTGGCCTTTGGGCGATCTGCAAGTTTTAAATTACTCGAGGAGTTCTTAATCAGGAAAGACTTTTATGAACGTCATCACATATAACATACGACTACACCTTGAAAGTGGAACCCCACACATGTCGCTAACGAACCAATGAGTTTCTAGACTGTGTAAGCATAAAATATAATTACTGTTTTAGTTAGAATGGTTTCAAAGCAACTGCATTATATAAACTTATCTTATCGGTGGTTTCCCGCTTTATTTCAAGCCGATGTTAAAGCTCTTTTTTTGGCCCCCTTAGAGGAAATAGTCTTAAAATAGTTCTATAAAATATTATTTGGTTTATATAAAGTGTAGTCGTTCTTTTCGCAAGGTGGCGCCAACTGGAGATTTCAAGCAAAACCAGGTTTTTTTCCACCTGATCTTTCCAACAGAATGGAAGTCCTCCTCTTCCTCTGCTTCCCGCGGCATCGAATACTTTCAGATCTGGTGTGTTTTCATCCATTCGGACGACATGACCTAGCCAGCGTAACCGCTGTCTTTTAATTTGCTGAACAATGTCAATGTCGTCGAATATCTCATACAGCTCATCGTTCCATCGAATGCGATATTCGCCGTGGCCAACGCGTGAAGGACCTTAAATCTTTCGCAGAACTTTTATCTCGAAAAATTGTAACGTCAACTTATCAGATGTTGTCATCGTCCATGCCTCTGCACCATATAGCAGAACGGGAATAATGAGTGGCTTACAGAGTTTGGTTTTTGTTCGTCGAGAGATGACTTTCTTCTCAATTTCCTACTCAGTCCGAAGTAGCACCTATCATTACGAGGTTGACGTTGTTGTTGATGTTAATGCTGGTTTCAAAATAAACGAAATTATCTACAACGAGGATGGAGTTTAGTGTAGAAGTTCACACAAGTGAGGAAAGCTCTCTGATTGCCATTCACTTGGGAGTGCCATTCACTTGTTAGTGGCTAGAAGCAATTCTATAACATATGGCTCAAGCAGTTCACAACTTCCGGCCTTAATAAGTATCCTCTGGGTAGCCAAAGAACATCCATTTGAAAGCGAGCTATAGTAAGAAGGCGAACCATTACTGCTTAAGGTTGTGCGCTGGGTTTAGGAACAGTCATGTAAAATACGCTCTCAATTAAAACGAAAAAGAAAACTCTTTTTTTTGTATTAAATTGAAGGTTTTAGCTTGCACTGTTAGAATAAACCAAATGCCAGGTCGGCACTATATGTGTATTTATAACAATCTTCAAACCAAGCTCCTGGCGTTAATGGCAAGCTTCTATCGATGTGTGTGAGTTACTACATCACTCACTGCCAATACCACCGAACCGAAAACCTTTCTGAGTCTCAATCATGGATTGTCGCACCCACGACAAATTTGATATGACGTTGTCGTAAGTGACCACTTTTTATCGCCAGTAACCTTCTGCTTCAGAAACGGATCGATTTTCTGCGACTCAGCATCGATTTACTGATAAAAATTCGGTAACGTAATTTCTCTTTTCTGGGGTTCATCTGAGTCAAATCATCATAAACTGTCTAAATAGTTTTTTTGGTACAAAATCTTAGATTTCGAACGCTTAATAGCGCAACCCGATCGCAATTATACAACGCGAAATAAAGTTACTTCTGCTGTCTATTGGAAATATTATATATTTTTTTTATAGAACCTAAAATATAAGTTTAGAACAATTAACTAATTATAAATTGAAATACTTTCCTTAATACTTACAGCTCACGGTCATAGTCCTTGCAGTGGTGGCAATGCCGGAGGCAACAAGGAGCGTCTTTCAGTATTCAGTAGGCCTCAACTTCATAGTAAGTTAGTACCTATTTTAACTAATTAACACATTTTGAGATTTTGCAAGCATTACAAACACTCGTACTAACCCCCTCACCGACCTGTAGTACCTACAACCACCATGGCCCAACGTCAGCAAAATCATCAAACCACCACCACAACCCATCTTAATTACTAACCACTTTTACGCGCATTAAACACGTCAAACACCAAACACAGCACACCCTAACATTTACTAACTCGCAAGCCAAAAGTTAAGACACAACAACCGTTCGACAATTTTGTGTCTTACAGTATTTTCTTTAAGTAATTTTGCATAAATATACCTACGTATATGTATATATATATATATGTATGTTCAGAAAATATTTTGCCGATTCACAAGAAAGACTCCAAGAAAGAGAACTCACGCACTTCTAAATCACCGAAAACTTCAACCAACACAGCAACTAAAACAACAACTGCAACGCCAACTGCACTCAAATCCACACGCACCTTTTTCCAAGCCATAATACCCACACGCATCATATCCAGCGCCCTGCATGCACCCGAACGTCAAGCACCTCCCCCAAACCCTTCCGCCCACTCTCAGTACGTGCAAACACCCATCACAGCCAAGCAGTGCAGTTCAATGGCAGCCGCAGCAGCAGCAGCAGCCGCAGCCAAAGCGGGCAATAAAAAGTCGAAGTTGCATAGTCAGGCCGCACAACCCCATCAGCTGCAGCAAATGTTGCCACAACGTCCATCAGTCACGTCACCCGCACAGCTGCAACTACAGCAGCAGCAACATCAACAACAACGTCAACCGCAAGCACGTAGCAATGCACAGCTGATCAGCGCCACGCCGGCCGCACGGCCATTATCACCATCACCGCCATATCGTTTCGCTTCGTCCACATCATCAACATCGACTTCATCCAAACATGAGCGTGTCGCCAACATCAATACCAACATAACGACAACAACAACCCCCCCAATCACCAACATTTTGAGCAACAACCACGAGACAATCATTTGCAGCAATCCATCATCACGTACAAGTCCCCAAGCATTGGTTAGCACCATCACCAACACCACCACCAATAACATATCCAATAATACCCCAACAACCACCCATGTCATCAACAACTGCGCAAAACCGTCGAATTCGCGTAGCGGCAGTAGTAGTAGCGATAGCATCGGATATCACAAGCGCTCGCTTTCCAATAGGCAAGCCATTAGTGTTGTAGTCGATGTGTTTTCCAACACTGAATACTTTTAAACTCTAATATGCACTCGCCTACACGCAAACATATATACAGCATATATTCATGAATGTTAATCAATCAGTTCTAATATTTTATTCATTTTAATGTTCAGTTCATATTGAAATGTGAAAGTATTCCGTGAAAGTTAGAGAATCCATTCAAACATTTGAGTTCGATCCCCTAACTCTTCATACACTGTGTGCTGAGCGCTTCTCTTGAAGTTCAATATGCAATACGAATGCACAATGTTGCCAATATTCCACATAACGATATTATCTTATTTCCTAACGTTTTTGGCTGAGGTCGAATCACGTTACCATAACAATTAGAAAAAAGACCAACGTAATTGTTTTTTAATAAAAGGTAATATCTGCTTTTACTGTTTTTCGCTCTCTCCACAACTTCATAAGGAAAATTCAATTACAGTCTAATAGAATCGCTAGTTTGGAAAGTCGCTTGGTACCAAAATAATGTCTATTTAGAGCTGTAGCCCTTGGAAGCTACGTACACTTTGGGCAAAAAATAGTACGACTTTTTAATTTAAATTTCGCGTGAAACCCATTCGTCAAAATATTTTTTTCAAGGTTGATATGACTGTCTGTGACATCTGCGCCAAGGTCATATCAAAATAATCATTCGTGTTTAATATAGCTTATCTTTCTAAAGTACATAAAGTGTATTCAGCAGGATGAGTAAATTTATTAAACAGAAAAGTTCCATTAAATTTTGTGTGCGGAATAAAATTTCTGGTGCAGAAACGTTCAGAATGTTGCAAAAGGCCTTCGATGATAATTGTTCGTCGCGAGCAAGTATTTTGATAGATACAAATTATTCAAAGAGGGTCGAGACATTGTTAACGACAAACCACGTCCAAAACGGCCATCAACACCAACTGATAATCAACACGTCAATAAAATAAAGGAATCGGTGCTTGAAGATCGACGATTAA
This sequence comes from Bactrocera neohumeralis, assembly GCF_024586455.1. Taxonomy (NCBI): domain Eukaryota; kingdom Metazoa; phylum Arthropoda; class Insecta; order Diptera; family Tephritidae; genus Bactrocera; species Bactrocera neohumeralis. The sequence goes on along the minus strand of NC_065920.1, from coordinate 45,716,152 downwards.
TAGTCAGAGATCTTACCTGCACCCTAGGAATATCGGAAAGATCAGTGAAAACCATTTTAAAAGAACATTTGGGGCTAAGGAAACTGAAAGCACGATTGGATCCAAAATCACCAGATTTTTTCGAAAAACAGCATCGCGTTAATGTCCGTGAAATCATTCTTTCCGACTACCAGGATGTCATTAAACGTATTATTACTGGCGATAAATTTTAAACCTATGTCAATCGGCTGAATATCGTAGCGAAGGTTAGCCGTGCCGAAAAATCATGTCAAAGCAGGTCAAAAGTCAAGCTTTTGTTTACAGTTTTCTTCGATTTTCGAGGTGTTCCGAATTCCCTCCGACCGGCCAATCTATCTATAAGGAGTACTATTTGAGTGTTATGGGTCATTTGCGCTAAGCTATTCGTAAAAATATGTCAGAATTATGGACCGGCAACTCTTGGCTTTTGCACCACGATAATGCACCGTCGCTAACTGCATTGATTTTTCGTAAGTTCTTCGCATTTTTAAACCAATATCGTATCGCAATCACCGTAGTCGCCTGACTTAGCTCTGTGTAATTTCTGACTATTCAGCAAACTCAAACGACCGCTCTGGGGAAACCGTTTTGAATCAATTGAAGACATTTAATTTCCAGAAATTGACTTTAATAACTGTTTGGAGGATTGGAAAAAGCGGTAGCGTAAGTGTATTGGGGCCAAGAGGGATAACTTTGAGGGGACGACATAGATTTTGGAGAATAAATTAGTATAATGAACAAAGTCTTACTATTTTTTGCTCATAGTAGTATGTTCAACGTAAGGCTTCTTAAAACCGAAATATTTAAAATGAGTGTATTCCCGAAATAAGTGGCGTGTTTGACTGAAGTTGAGTCAAAAATGATCTCATTAATATTTGTAATAAAAAAGAAATTCTACTTTTTACACAATCCGCGACTCGGACATGTAACGAGCCGATTCCTTTCGAGAATAACATAGGTTGAAATTTAAAGTTCAATTCCTTTCAACTTAAGGCTTTCGCAAAATCAAATATAATATATTACATGCACTGAAGGCTTCTATAATTAAGTTGTGACCGTGGTAGATAAATACTTTTCAATAAATAATAAATTATGTCCTCTTTGAGTAATCTCACACTACACAAAGAGAACAAATGTACAAGGTATGAGATTTCAAAAGCGTCAATTTATATAATAAACCCGTTCGTTTTCTTTTTTATAAGGCTAGTTTCTTAGGCAAAGTAATCGAAAAATTTACCAAGGAATGTTAGAAAGAAAGAAGAGGAAGGCAATACTGCGAAAGTTTGACAGTTCGAAATAAAAGCAATTAAAGGTTAATATTATTTTTTAATTATTACGGATAGTTGTTGGCTACCATTCTATGGTTCAGGTTCCGATGGTACGCAGATCTTACTTCAATAGAGTTCTCACGAACTCTTGTCATAGTATCTACCACCTATCGTTCACGACCCGAAAATCCACAAATCTTAATTAAGAAGATTTCTTACGACTGTTATAGATTTCCCCTCACAAAAACTGTAACTTCTTCCTTCCCGGCCTACATATGAACCCGAGCTCATAGTCCTGCAGGTCTTTCATTTAATACTCAAGCATTCGTGAACCATCAAGAAATTTTTTGCCAAAATGCGCACATCATCAATAAAATATTGTATTGCCCAAATTTCGGTTAAATGTTATGAAATTAATCCATACAGTTTATGTTATTTAAACTCACTTACTATTTGCATGCTGTCCCGCATTCATTTGCATGTTTTACTAAATACTAATCAGCACACTTCTAATAATCACCAAAGCTTTAGTTCCTAATTGTTCTAATGCCTGCCGATAACTCATATTGATGCAGCTAATCGAATTTGTACATTATCTTCAACAGCAGCATGGACCCCGTGCCCTTCGACTACCGGCTCTTTGACCCGCCACCAAAACAACCGAAACCAACAATTGCCTGTGGTGCACAGTCACAATCGCATCACCATCACCAGCGACAAACATCATCCACATCAACATCCACATCAGCATCCACATCCACATCTGCCCAAAATTCAACCAACAATACAAATATGCCCAGCAGTCTATCCGGTGGCAAAGTACGATCAAAAGCTACCGATACTAATTCCAACAGCGGCAGTAACTTCCTCCTCGCCGGCGAGTTCCAATGCACAACTAACAGCATCCCCGCCCCGCATATTGTCCAGTCGGGTTCATATGTCGAAATTCTGAAGCATGCCGCACCGCAACCCCCCAACAACCAAACAAACAACCAACAAACAATCATGCAAGCGCCAAATGCAAAACGTCCAAGCGGCGTTGGCGCTGGCGGTGGCGCAAACAGCGGTAGTAATAGTGTTGTCAGCGGTGCAGCATTGGCTTGTCACAACAAAAGCTATGGTGACTTTCTAACAATTACACCACGCCGCAAAGGCAAACTGCTTTCTTCTGGCTATGGTGATAAACACGGTGGCGCTGGTAGTGGTGGTGTTGGCGCCTTGGATGGCAATAACCAAGACAATTATCGCCATCATTTGCCCACCAGCATCGAACCATTACATCTACTTGGCATACCCAATGACAATATGTCTACATTCTTTGATTATCGCGCCATGGAGACGCTCAGCAATAGCGATACGCTCGCAATCGGCAGCAGTCTCTCTGGACATGCACACAACAGTAAAAGCAACAAAGCATACGACACGAGTACCACTTGCTTGAATGCAAACAATTATGGTGAATCACCACAGAGCAATAGCAATTCAGGCATACCTGATGAGTTCCATAATATAATTAGCGAGAAGAATCTCAGCCCACCCTCGGCCTTCAGCGACAACAACAGCTGTCTGCCAAAGGGTAAGGTCTAAACTTTAAAGTCTGGTAGTAGGACATCAAGGAAGATCATATCAAAATTGTGGATTTTACGACATAATTAACCTAAAAGAACTGAAGAATTCTGCATATCAAGTACGCGAATCTCTCTAACGGTTATACTAGAATTACTTCACACATATTCATGAGAAAACGAAACAGCGGATAAAACATAAAAAGGATTATTATTATTGGTTTAAGGGTAACAAACGATCGAAACGAAGACGCAACCGAAGACTTTACTGCAGCATTTAATCACAAGCGACAAATATAAAGTAAATATGTATATTTAGAATTAAAGGAGTGGTGTGTTCTTAAGTTCACCGAAATTCACAAAAAGCAAATCTTCCAAAAAGTATCGCTTTTGTATATCGCAAAAGCCACAAGACACAAAGCTCTACACATCTCCAAAAAATAGCATACGTTTAGATATGTGTTACGTTTGTATGTACTAGACTATATGCTAATCTATGTAAATTTATAAAATTGCAGTTTTTATGGCGAATGACGCCTAGTTAAATGAATTAGAGGTAGAAACTTTCATTTCGTTCACACACTTGAGTGCTCGAAACCGTTAACATGAACTTAGAAATGAGTGAATGACAAACGTATGATTTCTACAGATAATCGCAAGCGCTAACGATCAGATCCATTTCATCGACACTTTTTCATAAGACCCATCCATAACCTATTTTCAGAATTAGTATCAGTAGAGCAGAGCCGTCTCAAAAGATTTTGTCATCGCACAACATTTGCAGGAAATACTTGTATGATAATATTAGCTTGTTTTGTCTAAGAGAGGAATTTGACTTTTATTTTACTTTTCTTAAACTGTTTAGAAGATGATTTTAGTCCGTCATTTTGCTTCCCAATAAGCTGAAACTATATTCAATTATTCGAAGTGTACCATGACGTTAGAGATAGAACAGGACCGAAACCTCGCTTTTGTCTTGTTATGAAGTAATATTTTCAATTATTTCGACAAAGTTCCCGGACTTCTGCAGCTATGGTACACTTTTCCTGAAGTATAATGTAGAACTTAATTTTCGGGTCTTTTCCCAACCATACTGTCTTTTCTAGAATGTAGAACATCTTTTTCGTTTGAAGTCGCTAAGACCGCCTTTCTTCTTGTATGGTAAATAGAAGAATCGGGAACATTAAAACATCTCTGCATTCAGCATAGAATCGGTTGTGCTTGATCTCTTTCATAATAAAGCGAATGAAATCGAGTTTTTGTGGCAATTCCAAGAAATAATGCTATATATATAACGATGTCTTTTTCAACATTGCCGCTTCATAATCGGAATAGTGTAGGAGGTAGTTATGGGTGATTTGTAGATCTGTTGGTCAAATACTTTACAAATTTAGTAAACGTATAAGTATAAATTCGATCAAATATCCTTTAAATACTATTTCAATTTATGCTTTCCACACATATATCTAAGTGGAATAAAGTTTTGAGTATTGATTTCTTTGGAAAGTTTCCACTAAAATGCTTTGCTCTGGAGAAAAATATTTTGATAATATTTCTAGTCCAACTGCAAAAAAATACAAATGTTGCCACTTTTAAGCTCTATGCTATGCTGGGAATATCAGAATTTATTAGTTATTTTTTAGTGAAATATATTAGCTGGATGTTTTTAACAAAAAGAAAAATGATATAACCAAATAGGACGTTATATTATTAATTAAACAGGTGTCTTTGAGGGCAAACTAGTACTACAGATCCTTCTTTGCGAACATACTGAAATCTTGTATGAAAAGCTAGTTTATTTAAAATTAATTTTTTTATATGATTAATTAATTCTATATAAATTCTACCCCAATTGACTAAGTTTTTAGTTAGTTTATGGAATTGACTTCAATTTCAGCGATTCGTGGCGAGGAACGATTAAAAATAAGAACAGAATTGTGTAGAAAAAGAGCAAAAGACATTGCATTAGATAAGTTGATTATTACATATACCATACATATTTATAAGCATAAGCAACACACTGTTAATTAGTTAAATCTACAAATGAAGAATTAATTATCATAAATATAAACGAACGAAACACCCTTTTTTTAATATTGTGTACATATATACTATAACAAAATCAAGTATTTAAAAGCATTTAAATATATGCATTTAAAGCTCAAATATCGAACACGAAACCAAATATCAATATTAGAAACTGAACATACTGACAAGTTACATAGTTATCTTAACGACTGTATGTGTGTACATATATAGAAATAAACATTATAATCGTTTATTTTAATCAATAAGGTAACGAAGTCAATAAATCATTAACAATTATTATTAATAATTATAACGGTATAAGCCCCTGCAAGCCCATAGACAACAAAATTAGACAGTTTGGTGGCAGCAGAAACCGTCAATTTGCGATTAACCCTCGATATCAATTTTAAAGCGTCAATTTTTTTACAAAAATTTGCAAACTTTTGAACTAACTATATATTTAAGCAGAAATTAAAAATTTAGGCGACACAAATTTTAGAACAAATTTGAAAATAAAAGAATTTTAAGAAATTATTACAACGCGCATATGCTGTATTTAAGTGAAATTATAAGTTTGAAACAAAAAATTAATTAAATGTTATCAATTAAACGAAGGTTAGAAAATAAGATAAAATCAGCAAGAAAGAATTAATAAATAAAAAATTAAAAAGGAAAACCGCAAATTACAAAAATTACTTGAATAAAATAAATTTAATGAAATTGTGCGTCACTTATATTTCCAAAAATATTTAGATTTACATAAAATTAACCAAAAATCATATGACATATATACATATATATACACACATACAATTTAGCCCTAAAACTGCGAAAACCAAAAAATAAGCACTTATACCAATTACATAAGGTCTTTTTTAAAGGAAGCTCAGTTATTTTGGCATTTGTTCGTCGTGTGTATTTCCAAAAACCAAAACAGTAAGCATTTCTAGACCATAAGTCCAACATGCCACAAAAAACAACAAGCTGTAACAATAAATATAAAATAAAAAGCGCATAGTTGTAGTATCTAATACATGAACTAATTGAAAATTCAAAAACAAAAAAAAAAAAAAAATAATGATAAGAATTCAATAAATATTGATAAAGTTCCGGTTTGGATACTTTTAAAAGTAATTAATCCTCACCAAAAATTATTTTTATTGTAGTGATAAAGGCAGCACAGAGGCCACATAACGGTAAGCTAGGTTATACTAAGATATATTTGAGGCGGTGAAATGCTCTCGCTGAGCAAAGGGAGTGAAGAGAAGTTTACGACGTCAAATATTGCTGCTGAAATAGAGGGGAATGACGTTTCTTGCGCTTGCTCTATATAAATAAGGAATGAAGCGCTAATATTATGACTGTTCAAATAATAATTTTTCGACTTTCTAACAACATTTAGGACTTCCTCGTCGTATCTATTATCTGGGGTAATATTAAAGATCGACGTATATGTTGAAGCGGTCTACCGACTATTATTGGCCCATACCACTGGTTGTTAAAAGACCAAAACCGATATATGGGTTACTTTTCTATAACCTAATACTATAACAACGCCGAAGAAGAAAAATTTCTTAAAAAGATGAATTTGTCGGCGGTAGAAATTAGCGTTTTTTGTTAATACTTTGTGGACAACTGCCATACAGGATATAATTGCTAAAACTGTTAACACGCCATTCATTGATCTGATGAAATTTGGTCCGGACTGGTCCATCTAAACTATCTATATTATGTTCGTGTGAAGTTTGTTCTGCTTATGTCAGTTATTGTGTGTGGCACCCGTTGGTTTTTGAACAAAACTTGAAGAATGTGTTGGCTTGAGTCGTAAAATCATCGAAAACTTGTCTCTTGCGAGTTCTCCTCTTGCAATAGCGTGAAAATAGGTGAAATCGGATGATAACCACACCCTATCCACACATAAAGATTTTTTCAACTACTAAAACTGTGATAAATCAATAAATAAATGCGCCAGAGGCATTAAATTTCATTTAAAATTTTAGCGAGTGATGCAGTATGAGATGGTGCATTATCGCACATTTTTGTTCTATAAATTCAGACACAGTAAAAATCATAAAAATCGAAGAATTCACCTTTAGAGCCTTACAAAACGACGCGTATATCAAATACTAATGAATTTCTTGACGTGAAATTTAGCATAGATGTCACTAACAGTACTACCAATTTACAGAAAAAAATTGACCGATTCGAAAAACACGCGAAATATAGTCGTTTCAAGCTGTTATGCTAATTTTGTTCAGTTTTGTTTGGCATTTCATCATGGAAAGACTTACACCTGAATAACGTTTACAAATCGTTCAAAATAAAGGAAATATAGCAGCCGCAGCAGAAAGTGTACACTAAGACCGTGGATAGTGGATTCCGCGCCGTTCGCAGCAACTCGGACTTGGCACATTTTGCTTCGAGATCTTAAATTGAAAGCATACATAATACAACTTACATTACAAAAGCTGAAGCAGTGAAGTTTTGGGATCGTCGATCGGCCACCAAGATCGTATGATATCACACCGTTAGACTTTTTCTTGTAGGGTAATGTAAAATTTAAAATCTATGCGTACAATCCCGCTTCGATTCAAGTCTTGAAACAAACATCACTAGTGTCATTCGCCAGATACCAGTCGAACGGCTCACCGAAAATTGGACTCAACGAATGGACCATATGAGAAGCGGCCAATATTGGATCACTCTTTATTAATGATTTAGCGCTGAACATGAATCAATTTTAATATTTTTCCGGTTTTCTGTTCAACGTTTTGCAAATCAGCTCAATATATCTCGGAGAATGACTTTAATATAATTTTCTCTGATAGGAAGTAACATATGGTTTTGAAAACAATTGAGTCCATTACCTGAAATTTAACTTAATAAAATACTAAATTTGATTGTAATTCATCCAAAATTACGTCGAACACTGAATGTTGTATTCTTTCGCAACATTTTGGAATGTAAGGATTTGCCCAGACCTGAAGGTATTTTTCCGGCTTTGATCTTTATAAACTTCAAGAGATTTATAAATATAAGGGTTTGTCATTATGTTATTAAAATAATTCTGAGTAAGTTACCACCCCGGCCGGCTCGAATAAATTTTAATCTGGAGGCACAATTTTCGACCACTTTTTGTAGGAATTGAGGCCGTATATTAGCAATGAAGCGCCTACAATTGTGTCTATAGCGTACTTATTCGAACAAGAATTAGCATCGCCGCTGAATAAATTTTTTTTGTAAAATAAGGTATCGGTGTTCATCTGTGGCGGCATGTTGCAAGAGTTTACAAATAGGGTATCGGTGGCCATCTCGTTTTGATCCCATTCACCCCACGCGCGACGCAGTTTGTAAGCCCGAAAAACATGATCCTTCACAAAAAATATTCCATAAAAGGGATGGGCTCAGCTCCAACTGTTGTGCGAGCTATAGTTATTAAAGATATGCATTTTGAATAAAAACTAAGATTTTTAATTTTGACTAAAAAAACACTTTTTGTTCGTTCAAGTTGGTTTTAAGACTGCCTTACTTAAAATTTAGAATTATTGACAATACTCAAAAAATAATAAAAGTAAACAACACTAAGCATAAACGATATTAAAACAATAAGCAACAACAATTATTGTTTATGCTGTAATTTATGGTAGTTTTCGTGCATTGACATTTTCAGTTATCAAGGTTAAGCCTGAACTGTGATTTGTGGGTGTAAGTATATTTATTATGAAATAGCAAACGAAGCTGAATATATGTATGTATGTCAGGTAACAGCTGTCAAAAGTCCAAGTATCAAAAAACATTGAAACCCATTAGCATAAAAAGACACCCGTAATTCACACTCGCATCGCTCCAAGTGAACAATTAAGCATATTCGTTAAAATTCCCTCCAAATTTTTAAATTAAATATTATGCATGTACAATTTTTTCGTACCACATACATACATATGTACATATGCTGATAAAAGATTCGGATTTTTGTTTTGCGAGTATAAAGAACCATGATTTAAAGTTTGAATGCTCAAGGTCAGATTGGAATATTTTCATTTGTGTACTTACATATGTATGTATGTGAATATTTGTATTGTGTTATTCATATTATGTATGTATGTATATTAATTTAACTACATATATTCTTATTGCCCACAAAGTTTCGATTCTACATACATAAATGTATAGTATACCTAACTATCTTCATGCTCAAGGGTTCAAGCTAAAACATCGTGTTATACTGTTATACAGCTTTTGTTATCGTGAATAAGTTCAGTATATACATTTCCCTCGAAGTGCATAAAGCTTTTGCGCATGAAGCTCTCAAATTTCCGGTGACTTTTATTTAAACAAAGCTTTCCAAATATTTGTTCGAACATTCAGTGCTATCGAAACGGCGACATGCTTCTAACGGATGTACATGTATTATTTGACTTTAGTTGGAGAAATCGGAATTTAGCTAGAATCGAATGACTGGTATAAATGAGGTATGCTGTCTAAATCAGTTAGAAATAAGTAGATGTTTGATCTTTCAAACATGTGTTGTATTCGCTGTGAACTTGAAGATGGAGTTGTCATGTGACATTTTATATTCACTACTTATTATAAGGATACTAACAAGCCTGAGGAAAGAGTTTGGAAAAATATGTACTCTGTTGTTTTCCCAAAACCTTTATTATTTTGTTGAATTCGAAATTATTCAAAAAGCTGCCGCATACGTGTGAACATATCATACTCAAATTGGCATGCTCTTAAGAACCTACCTTTTTATTTTCATGAAAGTGACTCTGAAGGAGAATCTCAAGCTATTCTAATGGGATCAATGTGAACTCATATCTTGATGCCAAGGTATTTTCCAAGAGAACTCAAGACCTCTTTATTTTTCTTTGCGTATCAAATTCAGTAAGTTTTATATCATCCAAGAGGGAGAAGATCTGTAGGGCACTAAGTAACGACTTAGGCATGGTAGCGAAAACAACCATTTAACCGGCAGTTGAAACTACTGCTTGAGATTGTTATGACCAATAATAAAATAAACTTCGTAACTTAGGGAATATCGGCGGCATAGGTAAATAACTTTGTCAGAGCTGTTGAAACTTCGTGGCTTTCCATGACTATAAAAAGTTCATTAGGACAATCAGCAGTGAAACTCACTTGGCAAACAGAAACGACACCTTTAGAAATCATTACCAATGCTATATTTATACTTTCGTAGATAAAAGAAGAACTTTCTAACCTGAGTATTATTGGTGAGTAGGTGAATGTTTTTATCAAAAACATATTTTAGAATCGAATAAATGTATTGAGATTTTAATAACTTTTGCAGCGTTTGTATAAGATTCCATGACGTGTGGCTGAATTAGAGACTTCTTTATAAAAGTGTTCTATTTTAAGAACTTTTGAGGAAAATTTACAAGTCTTTATTTAACACCATTTCACTCTCCAATGATGACTTTCAACAAGTCCGAAATGGCGCCAGTTGCTTCTTAGTTTCGAAAGCTATTTCGAAACGCCAAGTCATTCTTTATTTAGTCATATCAATATGGCTAATGGCTTTCTTGTGCTCTCTTACAGCTAGGACTTAATACTATAATAACATAACTTAAAAGTTTGCATGCATAATCACGCTTTTATTCGTTAAACGCTTCAAACGTCCTTAAGAAACATATCTAGCCCGCTATGCCATCCACGTGCAATATTATCTGCAAATAACTTGTGAACCACTTGTGACCATGTATTATTTCTAGCGTCGTTATATCGCCAGTAGTCCTACTGGGACTACTCTCTCGGAGTGCAAACTGATTACTGAGGAGTGAATTGGAGTATTTTAGACGATTTAATCAATAAATCTTAATATACCAATGCTGACTACCACAATATTGGGATTCAAATCGATATTATATCTTCTTAAATAGTTGAAAGGTATAACATTAGCTGAACTGCTTGAACTTGGAGCTGAAAACAGAGACATTTGCGTCTTTAAAATTTGTATTCATACACTTCTTAATAAAGGCTTACCAGCATTGAATTCTATTTTTATGTGGTATACCTACATATGTGCCCCAAAAAACAGACGTCAGTCCAAATAAAACATAACTACAACCTTAAACTTATTCGCTTTCTCTTTGATATTTTCTGGTATTTTGCGTAGAAAATTTCATAAACACTCTCACCACGACTAGTCTGAAGAAGCAATAAAGTATGCCTGGTAGAAAGCGCAAATTGTTTTGTAGGAAAAACTACCAACGTTAAGTTTCAAAAATTCTTCGGTTGATACACAAAAGTCAAGTTCACAGGAGCAAATAATATTAAACAACCTATTGCAAGTTATGAAAACTACGAAACATTATATATAAGAGAGAAAAATTAAAGAAAGTCTCTTAATATTTAAAATTGGCATGTTAGAGCTTCTATTTAGTTCAAATATCGGGAGTGAACCTCAATTTTATTAGCTAAAGCTCAGTATCCCGGCTGACTGCTTTCTACTCAGAAATTATTATAAATGTTAAGCGTTGTTGTGCAGGTTCTGCCGATCTCCGTCGTGACTCCCCTATACGTATAGAGGAAACTTTATTTTATATATAGTACTCTTTATATACCATAAACTTTACTCCAGTTCCTATAATTATGATTCTTGTCTCTGGATGCAATAAATTCCATTGTTTTAGTCTAGAAGCTAAAAGTTCTGATTTCTCTTTTGGTAAATCAAGGTCACGAATCAGATCATTAAGTTCGCTTTGAGTTATCAGATGTGGCTCTGTTGTTGACCTTGTTGGTGGTGGCTCGTAGTCATCGTCGTCAAAATCGGTGTGGTCGGAAGCATAAACATCAACACTACTTTCTAAGCCACAACTACCACGAGAAGTTGACGGTTCGTTAGAAGTTGAGGTCGTTGGACCAACCTTTTCCGAACTTGTATATGAAGTATAACTTCAATAATATTATCGTAATTGGACCTAAGGATTTTTTTTTATTATTTTTCTAATGATATACATACTAACAGGAACCAAAATATATAATTTTTATTTCAGAGCAAAATCCATTGTCGGCTAGTGTAATTCTTCTTCGGCTTGTGTACATCTGCTTATGGAAATATGTAATTCTATCTCATTTATATTGCTCACTGCATATAGCTTTTTTTCATAAACCGCTTTACAAGCTCCTGTGCAGCCTCACTGTGGTTCGGGTTGAGTTGCATGACTCTATTTTTATACCCTGAACAGGGTATATTAAGTTTGTCACGAAGTTTGCAACACCCAGAAGGAATCGTCGGAGACCCTATAAAGTATATACATATATAAATGATCAGTATGTCGAGCTGAGTCGATTTAGCCATGTCCGTCTGTCTGTCTGTCCGTCTGTCTGTATATATACGAACTAGTCTACGAACTAGTCTCAGTTTTTAAGATATCGTTTTGAAATTTAGCAAACGTCATTTTCTCTTCAAGAAGCTCGGAACTGCCGATATCGGACAACTATAACATTTAGCTGCCATACAAACTGAACGATCGGAATCAAGTTCTTGTATGGAAAACTTTCGCATTTGACAAGATATATTCACGAAATTTGGAATATATTGTTTTCTAAGGCAACAATGTAATATGAAAGGACCACTATAACTATATAGCTGCCATACAAACTGAACGATCGGAATCAAATTCTTGTATGGAAAACTTTCACATTTGACAAGATATATTCACGAAATTTGATATGTGTTATTTTCTAAGGCAACAATATAATCTCCGAAGAAATTGTTCAGATCGGTTAACTATAGCATATAGCTGCCATACAAACTGAACGATCGGAATCAAGTTCTTGTATGGACAACTTTCACATTTGACAAGATATATTCACGAAATTTGGTATATGTTATTTTTTAAGGTCACAAGTAATCTCTGAAAAACTTGTTTAGAACGGATTACTATAGCATATAGCTTCCATACAAACTGAACACATAGTTACTAACAGAAATGCACCTGTGAAGGGTATTTAGCTTCGGTGCAACCGAAGTTAACGTTTTTCTTGTTTTTGGTGCTTTTGCGTGTTTACAGTGGGAACATTTTTTACTACCAATGTGGTGGTCGGTGTTTCCGTGCCCATTTTTTAAAAGCACTTTACGACGAGTTTTTATTGCACAAATTCACAAAGTTCAAGTTTCTCCATACTTGAAGCAGCCTTGCTGATCCTTTCATCTGGATTCTTGCCGAAACACCGCTTGAGATTTTGCTTTGCCTTTACTCTGCACTCAACCTAGTTTGATCTTATGCATATCCTTGCCATGGCAGTTTGGGTTCATTAGTACGCCGCTCTGATCCTCTTAATCGAGTTTTTATTAATAGAGCGAACAGCCTCAGCAATGTTATCTTTAGTTGTGATTTGAACGATATCAAGTATTTCCATCATCACCACGAGGTAAGGGCTTTATCTACGCTTTGTTTGCCAACACTTCACCTATGTCTTGAATTCACCCGTGCTCTACATTTGTTCCTTTTCAGCTCTAACAGATTATGACCTTTGGCCGTATTTCTGATCTTTGATACATTTTTCCTTTACTTCTGTAAAACTTAATTTTCCTCGCATTCCTTAGGATGTCGGTATATGACATGTCACCGGTTTTTTATGATTATATCATCGCGTTGCGGTGGCGGCTATTTGGTGGCTTACATTTGATCGCAATCTGACCATCTTGTTTTCCCATTTCTTTCTTTTTATCTTTAACGTCGTTATCGCACTTTATTTCCGTGTTTTGGAGGGCTTCAGTTTTATTCGGCCCTTCTTTATGTATAATGTATTCTTCTTGAGCAGTGTCTTCTCTTTGACTTTACTTCATCGCGATATTTGGTGTATTCTTTGCAGAAGTTGGAATTACGAGAAAAGTCCTACTTCCTTATTCTTCCTGAACACTGACGCATAGCTTTGATATCACACCAAGGATATTTCGCATGGTGATATTGATGAACCGCTGTGGTGCCGCATTGTTTGGGTCAACTTCTTAATGATATCCCTTAATTCAACCATACAGTCTCCACTTGGTTATATCGCCTTCAATAGGGATGTGATGTCGCCAAACGCTGATGTTGACTACCTCGTTCTCAAAGGTTTGTCGACACCAAGGTTTTTGGTCGAGGATGTACCCAGTTTCGGGATCTTTTTAAAGAGGTCTGTTTTCGCAATTGGCGTTTTGACGTTGCTGCTGTTGTTGTTATTGGTTTTATTTTTTGTACTTTTCACCATGTGTTGATTTTCAAGCAACGCTTCATGTGCAGGGGAGTGGGCCGAAATAGACAGGAATGCTTGTAACCTCGTGAACATTGCCCCTACTCCTGAGATCTGTCCTTCGCTTTATCATTTTCGAAAAACACGGACTGCTACTCTCGCGTCCAATGCACATTCCTTGACCAGGGACCATGAATGGTGAGGGGGATATGTATAGTATTTCCATTAGGCGGTTTCGACTCGCCATAATCACATGAGCTTCAGCGGATCAGCTATATTTTTAAATATACTACCGTTGGTCTGCACAAAAAACGTGATCTCCAACACTGGAACAGACACCGTGACCATTTGGGCAATCCCAACCGGGCAGTATACCATTTGTATGTATGTATGCAAATATGTTTGTAACTTTTTCTAGTCCGTCTGTAACTTAAGTAAAAATTGAGATATCTTGATGAAACTCGATATTGCAGACGAGCGTAAGCGGACATCTGGTGTGCCCACAAACGCCATTAAACAAAAACCTGTAAAGTACCAGAGAGCTGCAATGAATATGATAAAATCAGAACACACAGAGGTGCCAAAAAAACAAGCAAATCAATTCAGTTCATCATAGACAACATTGTTGATCAATTTGAGTACCAACCAGCGTCAACTGATATGATGCGACATGAACAATCTTATCTACGGCAATCACGATCACGTAAACCGAATGGCTGTCTTCGGTTCAAATCGTATCAGTAGCAGTTCATAGCGTTGCTACGATTGCTTGAATTGAACGAATATGTAACTATGGGTAAGCTACGGGTACAGCAAATTTTCTGCTGGATTGATTTGAATCATGTGTGGCAAAACATACATACATATATGAGCAAATTTTCGATGGGTAAAACTTCTGTCAGCATATGATCTATTCTATTTCAAATACATACATATGTACCTATGCATATACATGCACGAGTAAATCAGTGTATAGGGGATGATATACAACCCGAACTCTATCGGACATTTCAATCATTGAAGTATGGGTATGAATCATACGTATTTTCTGCTAATGAAAATGTTCATAAACAAATCATGTATAAGCTGATTGCTAGTGCTTCAAAGTTGTTCTCTATTGATAATTTGAAGACAAACGGTTCGATTTGTGTACATGAATCAAGCTGACACAATCAGACAGAAAACGGATCAACACTCGATTATGAACAAAAATGTATTACTCGTTGCAGTTCTCTGTAAAGTACCATAATTAAAGTTAAGCACTGAATTTGTTTTTAAGTTTGAGTAGCTCCGCCCTAAAAATGGTTTAACATAAATATCTTCTAACCGAACTAAATTTGCTGGGAGGGAGTCCTTTTAGCAGTTTTTCATACACTATGAAAATGGGTAAAATCAGATAATAACCACGCCCACTACCCATATAACGATTATGTTGAAAACTACTGCAAAGGCGACAACTCACTGACTAAATACGCCACAAGCATTAAACTTCACAAACAAGATGGTGGGAAAGAGCTTTATAGTTACAGGTTTTATATTGGACACTGGTCGTGGCGCCGCCCAATTTTAGGTGAAATCATATGTCACACGGAGTACACGACTAATTTAAACCAAATATGTGAGTGTTTTTCAGACAATATTACTGTCAGTTTTTATTAGGAAATATTTTTCAAGAAACGTTAATATATTAAAATATTAATAATATATTTTATTTTATAAAAACATTTTTTCCATCCAGATATAGACTCGACGGGTTAACATTACCAGACGAAAGATAAGCGCCAGCTTAAATTCCTTTTCCATTAAATGTTCGATTTTGTCCGAGCTGATTTGTGAGCTCACAGCCTTTTCAGTCATAGAGACAATTTAAATCATTGGCCACTATAGTTATTTTCTACAAAGGCACATACAGTATGTTTCATGGAATGTGTGCCGATCATTTACATACCTAACCTAACACCGGTCGTACCACCAGGGATTCTTCAATACATGACACAAAACATATCCACCTCCAGATTTAGGTTAAGATAAGTTTAATGACCGATCTTTAAAATTTGGATAGCTCGTGGACTACTATATTCAGTCCTCTGTGAAACTACATAATATAGTTAATGTAATCGGACCGGGAGGATGGAGTCATGTGTAGAAGTTCACGCAAGTGAGGAAAGTTCTCTAATCGCCATTCACTTGGAAGTGGCCAGAAACGATTCTTTTACACATGGCTCAAGCAGCTCACAAAAGACAGCCGAACGATTTTCTACTGGCTTGCACTCCTGCTCCCTGAGAGCTCTCGTCAACAACTCGGTATAAGTGAACTGTGGGACGGCATTTCAAACTCCTTACGCTGCAACCGAAACCATTGGTTTTCGGAAAGTGCAAAAGAAGAGCTGGTACGACGAGGAGTGCCGTGTCGCAGCGGAGAGAAAACAGACTGCCTACCTCGCAACGTTACGATCGACCACAACACGTGTGGGATGGGATAGATACCGAGAATTGAAGAGGGAAGCGAGACGCATTTCCAGACAGAAAAAGAAAGAGGCCGAAATGCGTGAGTACGAAGAGCTCGATAAGCTGGCCGGCAGGGATAATGCTCGAAAATTCTACAAAAAAATGCGACGGCTTACACAAGGTTTCAAGACCGGAACTTACTCTTGTAGAACCCCAAATGGTGATCTAGTCAGCGATGCCCAGAGCATACTTAAATTATGGAGGGAACACTTCTCCAGCCTGCTGAATGGCAGTGAACGTACAACACCAGGATAAGGCGAACCCGATCCCCCAATCGATGACGATGGAGCAGACGTTCAATTCCCCGACCATGAAGAAGTTCGAATAGCAATTACCCGCCTGAAGAACAACAAAGCGGCGGAGGCCGATGGATTGTCGACCGAGCTATTCAAACAAGGCGGCGAAGAAAGCACGGACGAAAGCATACTTAGCGATTGGAATTTAAGCGTGCTCTGCCCAATCCACAATATGGGAGACTACAAAGTCTGCGCCAACTACCGTGGGATAAGCCTACTCAACATCGCGTATAAGGTTCTATCGATCGTATTGTGTGAAATATTAAAGCCCACCGTCAACAAACTGATTGGACCTTATCAGTTTGGCTTTAGACCTGGCAATTTAACAAACGACCAGATATTCACCATCCGCCAAATCTTGGAAAGACCCGTGAAAGGAGAATCGACAGACACCACCACTTCGTCGATTTCAAAGCTGCTTTCGGCAGCACGAAAAGGAGCAGCCTCTATGCCGCGATGTCTGAATTTGGTATCCCCGCAAAACTAATACGGCTGTGTAAACTGACGTTGAGCAACACCAAAAGCTCTGACAGGATCGGAAAGGACCTCTCCGAGCTGTTTGATACCAAACGAGGTTTCAGACAAGGAGACTCCCTATTCGGGCGTAATTTTAAAGTTGTAGATAGTTTCGTATATTTGGGAACCTGCTTAAAGACCACTAACAATGTCGGCCTGGAAATCCAACGCAGGATAACTCTTGCCAACAGGAGGTACTTCGGACTGAGTAGGCAATTGAAACGTAAAGTCGACGAACCAAAGCCAAATTCTATAAGTCACTCATAATTCCCGTCCTGCTATATGGTGGAGAGGCTTGGACGATGGCATCAACTGATGAGTCGGCGTTGAGAGTTTTCGGGAGAAATGTTCTGCGAAAGATTTATGGTCTTTTCGCATTGGCCACGGCGAATATCGCATTCGATGGAACGAGGAACTGTACGAGATATACGAAGACATTGACATAGTTCAGCGAATTAAAAGACAGCGGCTACGCTGGCTAGGTCATGTTGTCCGGATGGACGAAAACACTCCAGCTCTGAAAATATTCGACGCCGTACCCGCCGGGGGAAGCAGAGGAAGAGGAAAACCTCCACTCCGTTGGAAGGACCAAGTGGAGAAGGACCTGGCTTCGCTTGGAATATCCAATTGGCGCGAAGTAGCGAAAAGAAGGAACGACTGGCGCGCTGTTGTTAACTTGGCTATAATCGCGTAAGCCAGTAAAGAAGAAGAAAGAAGAATCGGACCTTTTAAGTCGACAAAGTGCTTTAAGGTCATATCTACATAAGCGTTTTATTTATACCAGGTGGGGGGAAAAGCTCACTACACCTCAGTGGATTCTCCTAGGGCCAAACGGATCTTGCGATAGAGCAAGAATTTATGGTAACCCGGCGCTTGTCAAGCTTACGCTGGTTAAGCTATCCAGCAGTAGAACGCACGAAGAGAGCGAAGTAGACACCCAGCGCTTTTTCTTATTAGCTCGTAAGCTTTGCAGTTATGCGCTTATCACAAAGCGACTCTATATCATTGATAGATAGGTTCATTTTAACTCTCTCCACTTTCCTTCTAGATTTGTAGATTTGTCAATGATGGTTCTAATTGCTTTCAATTGCCTAATGATTTGCTTTGAAGATAACGAATCAAGTGTTCGTTCATATCACTGTGAAAGACTGCAGGTATATTATGTTCTAGATAAACTACATTTTTAGTGACGAATTTATGGAGATACATATACAAGTCCAGAAGTTTTGAAGAGGTGGCTGATATAAATCATCTAAACTTTAGCATTCCTAACGATTGTCTTTAACTTTAAAAAATATTTCAATTCAACGATAATCTCAATGTCAAACACCGAACAACCATCCTTATTTACTTTATTTATTATCTTTTATTAGTTGTTACTGGCGAAAGTAGGCAACTGAAATATCATGTGTAGAAGTGATAAACAATGCAAACAAAGCAAAATTTTGGCTCTACCACGACTAAGAGGATAAGGTGTATGCCAGTATGTGTGTCTTTTCGTCAATTTGGCAGGTATAAAGTGCAAGTAGCGGTGGAAGGGGTCTTCGTTGCATAGGATGAATGAGATCAAATATTGCGGATAAACTTTAGTGTTGCACACAAAAATGAATTTCTTCTTCTGTGTAGTCATAATTCACGTTTGTGTGCAACAGCGTTATGTCTGTGGGCACTCAACTGCACGGACATGCAATAACTATGAGATATGTACATATATATATGTATGTGAATATTATACAAGTATTTCAGTAAATATGTATGTATTAAGGTAATTGGATTTTTAGTAGGTCTCTGCCAAGTTTTTGTATACTCAAAATAGGTTTTCCTCAAAATCAACAAATAGGGAAAAATTTGGCACGATTTTGGATTTACATACGTACGAATTCAAAAATAAGCAAAATTATCAACAAGTGAACGAAGTGGAAAGAAATGAATGAGAGGCTCCGCGGATATAATAGACCCTTCCCCTAAAACCTAAATTAAAACAGCCTGTCTTAGCTAAAAGTACGCCGACATGGAGCTTCATCTATTTTAAAAAAGTTGAATTCACTAAAGTTATGCCTAAAAATAACATGTTCTTCGAAATAATAAAGTATATTTAAGCCTTTGCAAAGTACAAAACTTTGGATTACAAAAAACAAATATTTTTAATTTAATTTTAGTTGAAAAAAATAAGGAAACGCTAAGTTTGGGTGCAACCGAATATATTAGACTTTTGCAACTTACAATAATCAAAGCCAGGGAAATACTTTATGATGTAAAACGTCAAAACAAGGATCTAAATCTAAGCATTCTTATAATAATAATAATATCCAACGATTACCCTCCTCCCGTCTAACCGACGAGAGGGGCGCAATCCGCAAACGAGAAGAATTAGCCGAGTCATAAAAGGCAAGAGAGTTTTAAGCGTTGTGATCTTAAGCTGCTCAGGTACAGAAACAAAAATTTCAACAGCCGAAATTAAGAATTAGATTAAAGTTTATAATTTTTAAATGTTACTTGTTAAGAGTAGATAAAATAATTTTTTTAATGGTAAAGAATGAATCTGTTAAATCAAATGTGCTGGAATGAGAATTGAAATCGTGACATATACGGCGGAATGGTTCATTTAACTCAAAACTTTGTTCTAGAAAATTTTAAAATTAAGAATCTAAACTGCCTGGTTGAGCGAGCGGGAACGTTAAAATTAATATCAGATAAGAGAAATGAACTACAGACTGACACATTCATGAGTTTTACAAGAAATATTATACCAAGCATCTGCCTACGACTAGCGAGTGTATGGAGATTTATAAGTGTTAAACAGTTGGTGTAAGGGGGAAGATTTAACCTGGAATCCCAATGCAAATGATTTAAGGCAAAAAGTAAAAATTGTTTTTGAACGGACTCTAACTTCTCCGAATGGACTTGATACTTGTTCACTTGTTCCAACCTTAAGTTTTGTAATACGTATGAAGTAGGGTCTGCAAATCTACG
The DNA here is from genome assembly GCF_024586455.1 of Bactrocera neohumeralis. Classification (NCBI taxonomy): domain Eukaryota; kingdom Metazoa; phylum Arthropoda; class Insecta; order Diptera; family Tephritidae; genus Bactrocera; species Bactrocera neohumeralis. The sequence continues at coordinate 45,695,779 of NC_065920.1, read as the reverse complement.
TAAAAAGCACATTGTTTTACATGTTTTAAGGTTCAATAGCGTATCATTTCTAACACACCAAGAAACTAGGTTGTTTAAGTTTGTTTGCAACTGACATCCTTTTCTATTTAAAGTATATGATTTAAAAAATTTTACACCGTCAGCATATAATAAAACTCTTAAATACTTAATAACAGATAATAAGTTATATATACATATACTATATAAATCCTATACTGACGGACTCATAAGGTTTGTTAGAAAAACGAAAACCTTATATGTAGTATAGTATGGCATTTGGGGTAGTACCGACCAGATTTTATCTATTTTTCCCAATACCACATACTATTAACATGTCACATACTAAAAAACTAATTATATAGAGTAAAGTCATGATCGAAAATCCTGATATTAGTTATATGGGGGTAAGTCAAGTTTTCGCTCAAATTTATCTATTTTTGGCACAAAGATACACTGTTATGAGTAAAACACGCTAGCTCATTTTCATTGGCATAACTCACATATTGTCCGATATATGCGGAACAAAGTTCAATTATGTTTATATTAAGTGGAATTTAAAATTGTGCTGTATGGGAAGTAAGTAAGTGTGGTTATTGTCTGATTTTGCTCATTTTCACAAGGTGATATAGGAATATGAAAATAATGCCACGTACTAACGAAAGCTAAAGTGATGTTCCGAGATATGGGATTTCACCCAAATGTGGGTAGTGTCACGCCCATAGCGAGATTTCTACTCCGATCTCTATAAACCCTTATCATACCATCTCCGAGGCAAACTTTTACGTCTCTGGCGCATTTAGTTATTGATTTATTTCCCTTTTAGTAGTTTTGAACAGTACCGTTAAATGGGGAGTGAACGGGGTTTTCATCCACTTTCACACTTTCGGTAGGAGTTCTTGTAATATTCGTGGTAGGCAAATTTAGTTATTGTAGCTTTAGTGGTTTAGGAGATATACGTATACATTAAACTTATTTTTTAAAAAATTTTTTCCCACTTGCCCCCTACTGCGATCCCCTGTGCCAAATTAGAGATATAGCTGAATTTAGTTATGGCGTTTTATAGGTTTTTGGTTGATGGCGATTTGGGGCGTGACAATCTCAATTTTACTCAAGCTACAGCTTGCACGAACGGACGGATGGGCAGGCAGACCCGTATTCCAACTCGTCTCGACGTCCTGATCCTGATCATTTTATATGTATACATATACATATGTACATTGTATAACCCTATTTCTGTCGTTATGTGAACAAAACTGTAATACTATATAGCAACATGTTGCAAGAGCATAAAAATCAGAGGCCTTTCTTATTATCAGATTTGAGAACGCATTGAAAGACCCGATGTATCATTACGTACATATGTATATAACTAATTTTAAACCTACAATAAGTAAAGACAATGAAATTGTACTCTCAACGCCACCGACTGTTATGACTACAATTATCTTGATATTATAAATGCAAATGTTGAATTCCATAGAGTAACAAAAACAATGTTGATAGACCATGAAATACACGCATCCTTGCTACGCGTCCTTCACGTCATTAATTTTGTATAATGTTTACATATTAAATATTGTATACATATGTATGTATATGAATATGTATTTTATTAGCTAACCTTCTATTCATGTGTGTAATCAATTGTATTTACTACCACCTTGTTCTTCACATTAGAAACTGAAATCATTGATAACGCTTTTTCGCTCATTGCTCTCTTCTCTTCCATAAAGCGGTAAAGAAATGTACAGCATTTTCCTAGTGGTTGTAATAACTGTAAAAACTTACACTGTCGGCAAATGCGTTGTGTTTTTGTTTCGAGCGTACATACTATGAGAGTATGACATTTGTGAGAGCATATTCGGTACATATTGGGAACAGTTGTGTACTCACAATAACTTCGGATTTTCAAATAAATGGTTTCCACCACGTGCTGTTGAATGCTTTGAGAGTATGAATCGCTGAGTCATTTAAACTTAACTGTTAACTGTTCTCTATCGAGTTCAAAAGATAATGTAACGGAAATTTTGATTTAAATGTTCGAAATTAAGGCCGAGAGTTTAATAGACATATTATCATTATGAAGTAATAAGTATTTAAAAGGTTTAAGGAAAATGTATACTATACGTAACTTAGGATACATACAGATGCGGTCAAATGTATATATGTATGTGTATGTATGTAATCATACTTTTCTATTACAACTTCTTTGTTGGGATGCACTCCAAAATCTGTTAGATTCAGATGTTGACAATGCAACAACTTGTTTCGTTTGACTTGTTGTTTTTGTTACAATTGCGGTACTTTTTATTTGCAAAGCGTTTTCGGTCAGTCAAAATCTTAGTAGTGCATGAAAAAAGTGTTTGAAATTATCTGAAATTTTTTTGTGAAAATTTGAAAATAATGGTGAAATTCATCTATTTAATTGAAGTATTCAAAATATTCTTAGTTGGTCACCCACAATGGTACGTATTGCTATCAGGTACCAATCAAGTAAAACGTGAGAGCAAGCCAGGAATGTCAGTAGCAGAAGTCATTTCCATTGTCAGATACCGAAGGCAGGTTCCATTAGCGCCTGCTTCAGAGGTAAAATACGCCTTTAACGTAACTAGAAGTATTGAAATTATATGCCGGCGTTTGCATGATCATGACTTGGGCGCCCACGATCAATAAGGTGCCCTTATTGCCTAAAACACATGTTGAACAAAGACTTTGATTCGCTAAAGGAAATTCTAATTGGTCTTCGACAATATGGCGGAACATTTTATGGTTGGGTCGAAGATTGTTAAGTATGGCTGAAAAGGATAGTGTCAATATGTAGGACTTCCACCCACTACCGAATACCAGCCGAAATATACCACAAAAACGGTACAAAATAGAGATTCGAGTATTATGGTTTGGGCATGCTTTTTTTTGGCAAGGTGTAGGACCCATTTATTAGATCATGACTGATGATCCGTATGTGGAAATACTCCCGAAAAACATGCTGCCGTATGTCAGTGAAGAAATTCCGCTTGTTTGGACGTTCCAGCAGAATAACGATCCCAAACACACAAGTAAAGTTGCTAAAAGGTGATTCGAGGAATAACAAGGTAATATAATGGCCGTCACAGTCCACTGACATCAACCTTATAGAAAATTTGTGAACTGATGTCAGTAGCCCGATGTAAGTCGACATCGATCACGCAACTAACGGGGGCTGTAAAGAATGTGTGGCAACCCCAAATGCAACTCTGCAAAAGGCAACCCAAAAACTGGATAAGCTGTCAGCTTGACGACCGCCATTTTTCCTTCTTCTTGGCGCATCATCCCGACTGCTAGCACGCTTCATCATTTTCGCTCTCCATTTCATTTTCATTTTCAATCATCAACTTTGTATCAGTATTTTATATTTTAATAAATCTAAAATTATTGTGGACATTCCACATATTGGTGACCCCGACGTGATCGAAAAATGACGGAAGAAGAAGCGGTAAACCAGGTAATACAAAATTTGCAGCATTGGGGCCAATTGGCAGAGGACATCCAAACCCGCAACGTGGATGTGGCCAAAGTTTCCATAAGGTCCCACCATTCTGGCACGGAAAGCCAGAACTGTGGATGGCGCAGGTCGAGTCACAATTCATCGCTGCAGGTATAACGAGCGACAAAACAAAGTACCACAACGTCGTGGCCGCGATCGAAAGCAACGTCGGTTACCTTCCAACATGCGACTAATAATTTCCATTAGCAACGAACCGCTCGACAAAATTGCCCTGCTCGCGGACAAAATATGTGAGGTTAGTGACACCCCACGCGTACACGTGGTCGAAACTCCAGATACAGCAACACGCAATCAATCCAGCATCGAGCAGCAGCTAGACGAAATCACGAAAGAGATAGCATCAATAAAGGCGAACATAAATCGTCGGTCTAGAAGTCGCAGCAGAAGCCGTCCTCCGTCACGTTCCGGTATGCAAAACAACAATTCGAATGGTTTGTGCTGGTACCATCACAAATGCCAAAAAATGTCGTAGCCCTTGCGCAAAAAAGTTAAACTAACTAGTCTGTCGTCAATGGCGGTCGACGACAGGCTGAACGACAAAAACCGCCGCTTAATCGTCCGAGACAAAAAATCCGCAATAAACCTCCTCATCGACACGGGAGCAGAAGTCAGCGTAATTCCACCGACGCAACAACAACGTAGATGCCCGGACAAAAATACCTACCTCTACGCAGCAAACAAGTCCACCATAAAAACTTACGGCGAAAAAACTATGTTCCTCAATCTGGGTCTACGCCGCCAATATTCCTGGAATTTCATCATTGCCGATGTGTCACAAGCCATCATCGGAGCTGATTTTCTATCGCATTTCAACTTAGCAGTCAACCTACGACAACGCAAACTCATCGTCGACGTCACAAACACCAGCAATCTGTGTTCAATATCAACAAATAAAAAGGTCCAAAGGTTCCAATTTATCTTACACAAAAGATTATCAGCCGTTCCACGATTTATTGAGGGAATTCGAAGACAGCACGATGGATAAGTCTTCAGTCAAAAAACCACAACACTTTGTCACGCACCATATCGTCACCAAATTACCACCAGTCTTCTCTAAACCGAGACGCTTATCTCCCGAGAAGTTAGAAGCCGCAACAGCCGAGATACAACTCTTGCTGAACGCAGGCATCTGTCGTCCATCGCGCAGCCCATGGGCAAGCCAGCTGCACATGACAAAGAAGAAAAACGGCAAGTGGAGGCCTTGTGGGGATTTCAGGCGACTAAACGTCGTCACCGAGCCTGACAGGTACCCCCTGCCACACCTGCACGATTACACTCATTCATTACAGATTCCTGTGGAGCCGAACGACATACCAAAGACTGCAATTACAACGCCATTCGGCATGTTTGAATTTCCGTTCATGTGTTTTGGTTTGAGGAATGCCAGTCAAACGTTCCAAAGGTTCATGGATCACATCTTCCGTGAATACGACTTCGCCTGATATTTTGATATCATCGAAGGATATGAATCAACATCGTCATCATCTACAGTAAGTATTTGAAAAGCTGCGCGAGTACGCCCGGTCAGCCGCAAGTTAAATTTTTAGGTTTCAAAATAAACAGCAGTGGAATTTCACCCCCAGAAGAACGAGTACGGGCAATTCAAAATTTCAACCTACCTTCGAGAGTATGCGATTTGCGACGCTTTCTCGGTATGGTAAACTTTTTTCGCAGATTCTTGCCTTGCGCCGCAGAAAGGCAGATGACACTATTCAACCTCATAAAAGGGAACAAGAAAAACGACACATCGCCAGTTGATTGGACAGTTGAAGTAGAGGAGGCATTTCAGCAATGCAAAAACGACTTCTGCAAAGCAACTTTACTCGCTTAACCAAAACACAGGGCGCAACTCAATTTGACGGTTGATGCATCTGAACTATCTGATCGTGAACTATTAGCGGCATACAAAACAGTCAAATATTTTCAACATATGCTAGAAGGAAGAGAATTTTTCATCCTCACCGACCACAAGCCATTGCAGTACGTGTTCCAGCAAAAGCTTGAAAAGGCATCCCCGCGTCAAACGACAGATGGCACAGATCATTAAAAGCAGCGATAAAATGCTACATGACAGACAACTGGGTCGAAGTTCTCCCACTCATCCTCCTAGGTTTTCGTTCCTCATGGAGAGATGATTTAAAGGCGACACCAGCAGAGATGGTTTATGGAAATACACTTCGATTACCTGGCCAGTTCTTTGCCGAAAAACATACGCACAATGCCAACGAAGGTGAATTCGTCGAAAGTTTACGCATACGCATGCAGTCACTAAAGCCGTCACCAACTACAAACAGCTCAGCGCACGTACCATTCGTAGAAAAGAACTTACACTCAACACCATCAGTATTCGTGCGAAATGACTCAATTCGTCCACCTCTTCAACCACCATACGAGGGACCATTTTCCGTAGTCGAACGCGGCGACAAATTTTTCAAAGTCAAAATCCGAGGGAAGGACGTAAACATTACCATCGGCCGGTTAAAAGCAGCTTTCGTCGCCGAAGATTGCAAAACCCCGTCGAATCAAACGGTTCAACACAAAGAGTACCAAACAAAATCTAGTCGTCGAGTACGCTTTCGTCTTCCCGATGGGAGGGAGTGATGTGGCAGCCTCAAAGTAATGTGGCAACCCCAAATGCAACTCTGCAAAAGGCAACCCAAAAACTAGATAAGCTGTCAACTTGACGACCGCCATTTTTCCTTCTTCTTGGCGCATCATCCCGACTGCTTTCATTTTCAATCATCAACTTTGTATCAGTATTTTATATTTTAATAAATCTAAAATTATTGTGGACATCCCACAAACGAATCTATCTATCGAAGTCTATTTCCATCGAAAGATGCCAAAAACTCATTGACTCAATGAAACGACGCCGTGCCCCAATACCAAAAAATAAAGGTCACGCAACTAAATTCTAATTTCATAAAAAGACAATATCCAATCTGAAAAAGAATTAAAAAAAAAGTTTTGCTTACTTTTTGCCGAAATTTCTGGTTTAATTTGGTTTTAATTAAGATTTTACCCGCCGAAATTCGACATAATTTTTTTTCATGTATTTATAATTCATTGAATGGTTTCACTTGGCTTTGGAATCTAATAATTCTGTCCTACCATTACCTTGCCGTTATAAATATTTGGCGTTGCCATTAATTTGGCTGATTGACTAGATTTCTGCATTTAAGGTTATCGTAATGTATGCATTTTCATCACCAGTCATAATGCCATGATGCAAGGCCATTGTTTTGTAGCGTTCAAGCTCCATTTCTGATATGCAAAATCGTTCTTCAACGTCTCTTAGCTTTAATTCATAAGGTACACAATTTCCTTTTTTTTTGAATATATCTGCTTTATCATCACTTTCAAGCTATTAAAATGGCCGCTTAAGTGACTTCCAAAGAACTGTTGCTGTGTTTTATAATAATATTTATCGATAAATGATTTTAGTTCCTCATTTTCATACTTGTTTGGTCGTTCAGGATGTTCTTTGCTTTTCTAGCCAAAATCACGGAATTTAAGCCGTCCACACTTTCAGCGCGTTCGTTCAAGTAAAAAATGTTATTGTTGTTATCGCTTTAAATGAACGAAATATACTGAAACTTTTCAACGCATGTTTGGTATATTGGAAAATGGAATAGCAAACATGCAAATATAGCATGTCTTGTAAAACCGCCCAAATGTATTTAGTTTTGGCATGCAATATTTTTCAAGCTCTCTTTCTTCAGCATTCACAGTCCAGTTAATTTGTGAAGTATTAATTTGAACTTTTGTTTTGAATTAGTGAAGGTAAGCCGTAGTTACTTTTTCACAAGTCCAATCTCTGATTTAAGTGCCTAATATTGGATCTCACATTATTTTGCTCCCTAAAGCCAACGTCGTTATATCTTGGATATGGTCAGTATCTCTCTACTGACTGCGGGCTACCCAACTTATGAAATAATACGTTTTTTTCATTAGTCCGATAAACCGATAAGTCTTGCTAGAGACAAATCGGTATATAAGCCGGCCTTGAACTTTCAAAAGTCAACATAATAGGCTTGCGGTAGTAAGGAAATGATGTCTCGGAGAACATATCTAATCTCACCATGGCATTCAGCTCACTTTTTATCATACAATTTTGATCACGCAATCAATTATGATATAATTTAATAGACAATAAATAGAAATTAATCTAAGCTGACTGGTCTCAGTAGACAAAGTTTTGTCAAAACAAGTCGATAATTTTACTGTGCACAATAACGAGTCCACGAATGCCGATTCAATCCGAAGTTTTCTGCCTTATATTTCGAGGATGACCTTGTTGCTGGTGTTAATGCTGGTTCCACGATACAAGAAATTGTCTATGACTTCGAAACTATGACTATCAACAGTGACGAAGAAGCCAAGTCGCTAGTGCGACGACTACTTATTTGATGCCAACAGATATTAGCAGAACTAACGGCGCAGTTGTTCAGGCTAATGATAACAGTATCATCGGCGTACGCCAGCAGCTCCTTTTCGTTCTGTCAAAAGCAGCTTTGAAATCGACGAATAGGTGGTGGGTGTCGATCCTTTTTTCACGGGTCTATTTCCAGATTTTCCGCATAGTCAATATTTGGTCAGTTGTTTGACTTTCCACACCTAAAGCAACACTGATAAGATCCAAACAGTTTGTTGACGGCGGGCTTTAATCTTTCCAAACTACGCTCGAAAAAACTTTATATGCGATGTTGAGGAGCCTTATCCCACAGTAGTTTGCGCATGATTGTGGGATATCCCTTTTTGTGGATTGGGCAGAGCACACTTAAATTCCAATCGTTGGGCATGCTTACGTCCGACCACATTTTACAAAGAAGCTCAGGCATGCTCTTTATCAGTTCTTCGACGCAGTGTTTGTTGTTCTTCAGACTGGTAATTGCTATCATTATTATGCCAATATGCATCTAACCAGGCATATTTAAGTGGCTTACGTTGTATTCTATTTGTTGTTGCTGAAACAAATCTGTTGTTTTCTACGAAATGTGTTTGAGTTCTCATACCATCGAGCGCAGGCGTATTTGTTTAGCAGCTCCTTTGAAATATGGCTTTTGAACTTTTGTTTATACTAGTCGATGTGCAGCACAAAGCTTCACAGAACAGAAAAAGAATGCTAGAAACTATTCTATAAGTACATCAGTGTTAAAACACGAATGAATTCAATGACGAGCAATCATGGCCGCAAAGTAAGATTTGATGTGTTGTGCGTGTGTGACAATGAATGTCCTTTGAACGAGTTGAAACTATTGAAACAATTTTATTTACTTGTCCTTACAAGTATTTGCTGAGTTTGAATATGCAAACAAGTTGAGACAAGGATCAGCAAACATCATGCATTTACATTATGGTGGTTCTAATTATAGGTAAGTTTTAGATAAAATATTTTAAAACGAAAGATGTGTAAAAATAGCTAACTTTTTTCGCCATGTCTCATCTGACTGAGGGCTGAGCATTCGCAAGAATAATGTTGCAGCGGCCATTATCCTCCCTAAATGCTGTGCATTCCAACGAATCCTCTTTATCAAATTTTTCAGGCGGAATCATAACGGTAGATACCCTGTGATGACAAATTTTGTACTTTGTGGTATGTCCTGTGCTGCTAGTGTTCCAAGACCTGAGGAGTTCTTCAAAAGCCCACTGCTTAAAACCATCCTTAAAGGAGCTGGTTAATATGGAGCAGCTGAGGGTAATTGTGCAGTTCACCAGAAGGGTTATGGACTTGCTTGCTGCTCTAAAATGGCAACAATTTCAACCTGAAAGACCGAATTATAGTCATTTGGTTTCAAGTTATTTTCTTGTGAATATCATTTTCTTCGTCGAATTCCAAATTTATGCCAAGTTTCTTAACAAAGCCGACTGTAATACCATATCCGTGGTAACGCCGAGTTTGGCTCCAGTGGCTTAAACTCGTGAGCAGACTGCCCGTAAGTATTGTATCATACCTGACTTGAATATTTATTAGCCAGATATCGAAGATAACGTACAGACATTTGATTAATGGATTTTAATTTCGCGTGTACTCCCTAGCAAGCAGGCCCGTTGCACCTGTTCTAGGGGTTTAATGTGGCAATTTTTCGATAGCGCCATCCACCACATATCCGCACAATATGTATGTTAGTATTAGTATTAGCCTATAAGTATTAGATATCTGTACACACGTGGGATCCTATGTACATATGTATATGTGCAATCTCTTATACCGAAAGAATGTTTTGTGTCGAATAGTTACATTCTGTATGGTATGAGATTCTAAGTATTAGATCATCATATGAATGAAATATTTGTTATCCTTTTGGAGTTCACTGAATTTCCGCAGTACGATGCTTGAACAGAGGTCGGTACATTTGGCCCGACTTGAAGTTTTAGAGTTTGCGTTCACTCAATCTGGTCCTTGTATGGAAAACTCTTTTATTTGACAATATATGCTCACGATAGTTTGGCTTAGTTTATTATCTAAGGTAACGTAGCACAGACCTATGAAGGGTGTAATAGCTTGGGGTCAACGGAAATGAACGTTTCTGGTTTTCTGATATAAATGCGTGTGGAAAGAATGTTAGTTTCGCTTTGTGACATATCTTGCTGTTGGTAATATTGAAATAATAGAAGAATGAACCTATGCCGAACTGAGTAAAATACATATGCAAGTACTTCCAATAAAGAACAAGTAGCCAGATATTGTTTGAAATAAAAATAGGTCAGTTTGGACGAAATTAAATTGTAAATGTTGTGATGTCAGGAGAGAGCAAGATTACCTTTACGTTTGCGATAAGTTCATTAAAAACTGTAGCTAACTTCATGTGCTAGAGATTGAATTAATTAATTAAACTGGTAGACTCTATCGCTTTTATCAAATATTGATGTAGACCAAGAATAATCTCCGAGTTCGCGAAAATGTTTAAAATTATGGTAGAATTAAGGAACGTTATGATGATTTGAACTACAATGTATGTATGTAATAGCAACCTAGTTTCTGCTTCCATACGATCACAAATCTACATAGAGATATATTTAAAGTTTAGAGGTCATTTTAAGCTAGTAATGACCTTTGTTCTCTGTTTGTAACATAAAATAAAATATGAACTGAAATTTTAGACTAAGCACCTAGGAAAAACGTAAATATTAAATAAAAGATTTTAAATATTATTCTGAAGTACTCAAACGAAACCAATACGGGATCTGGCGTACGCCGATAATATTGACATCATTGGCCTTAACAACCACGTCGTTAATTCTGCTTTCTCCAGAAGCAGAAGGAAGCAAAGCAAATGGGTTCAGTAGTGAACGAGGGCAAGTCGAAATAACTCCTTACGAAAAGGAAAAACAACTGGGGCGCTTTTTGTTAACTCGGCTACAACTGCGTAAATGGTTTCTATGACAGTAAAGAAGAAGAATACGGTGATCTCTTGTAATTCAAACTTTAGATAAGTTTTTGTTCAAGCCTATCTTTATAAAGCAAGCGTATTTAAAAGGTTTGGCAACCACTAATTCCCGCTTATATTTGCTAGTCGCAATTTTTAAACTTAAGTGTCACCCTAATATTGTTTGCTACTTTGAAAGCTTCTTGTCTTGCGTTTGTAATAAAACTTTCTTTGACAAAGGCAGCATATTTGTGCTGCCAAACCAAAGGATGTCACAATAATACCGTTATAATAAAAAACTTATTTTGGTTATAAAATATGTATTCACTATTTATATTATATATCTTAGACACATAATTTAATTTTAATATGAGTATGGCTTCATTGTTAATAATTATGTATGTTGTAGTTAGTGCAGCTGGAGGTTTAATCGACTTCCGGTTAAGTTCATAATGTAAGTATACTACACAAGCATTAATACATATTAGTCTAGTAGTATATATGTATCAAAGCATAGTGGTTCATAGCTAAGTGCCCTTAAACAATTACATGTAGTATATACAGCTACCGAACACACTCAAATGAAGCATAATCCCATTTAATGAATGACATTGACTGCAGCCGCCTTCAATGGCCATCGTGGTCAACCGAGCTATACATCTTAAGGCGCACGATATTGGAGCCAACGAATTGTAATACACGAAAACACGCGAAAGTGGAATATAAGCATAATCATAAGCACAAATCTTTGTATACATATTTACATACGTGCAAGTATATAATTGGTTATATATACGCACTCATATCGGTGTAGACTACAAAGTTGTAGCCTCCATTCACGCCAATAAATATTCCGACAAACAAAGACATACCAACATTCAGAACGCTGCTGCCCAGAAGCTTAGCAGCGCATAAACTAACGAAATTTCGCCAATTTAGAGAGCATTAGCGACCGCAAAGCGCATACAATCACAAAATTCCGCTCGTGTCTCGTTGGCGAAGCCGCACAAATAGCCACACAGCGTTGGCGTGCGGCATTTCAGACAGTCGTGTTGGCTGGCAGTGCCGATAGCCTGCCACTGACACTGGATAACAATTTTGATAAATCTGTGGTAATTAGTTTCAATCTAGTTATAAATCGGCATAACCTCAGCTGTGGCACAGATTCACTTGCCAGCCGGCGCGTGTGTGGGTTGCTAACTGCAAATACATACATGTGTATGTTTGTGTAGCAAAAATTTGCTTGTGATAATAAATAATTTCTAAAGAGCGCAGTGGTGGAACCGATTAAAATTGGATTAGATCAGGAAACAAAGTGTTTCGGTGGGAGCCAAAAAACCAAGCAATACAAAAAAAAAAAAACGTTAACTTCGGCTGTATCGATGGTATAATACCCTCCGCAGGTGCATTTCTTATAACTTAAAAAGACATAAACGGATCTTTATCTTTATTTGAATCGGCCAGTTTTTATTGGAGCATCCAGCTATAGTCCGATCTGAAGATTTTGGTCAGAAATTATGGGGCTGTTTGGGAAATAAAATTGGTATATAACTGGTCTGTTAAAAATATGGGGACAATGTTCACCAGTAGATCTGTTAGGAGATTGTCAAATATCCATACTACCTTCTACCGCGAGATATTAGTGATTCCACTTGTGCTATTCGGCCTCTACATAATGTAAAATCGGTTTAGTACCATTGTTCGAATGTTTTAAGAAACTTTACATACTCGTTTAAAGAAAAAGTACAAAAATTTCTAACTTAATGGGGAATAATTATTATCATTCGAAAGAACATTCTTTCGCATTCATTTTTTGAAGATTATCTCTTTAAAATTTTGGCCGCGACTATGTCTCAGATGATCCATCCGTTGAGTCCAATTTTCGATTACTCGTTCTAGCATTTCGACTGGTAACTGGCAAAGGACACGCGTTATATTTTGCTTAAAGGACGGAATCGAAGCGGGGTTGTCCGTACAGACTTTAGACTTTACATGTTCTCACAAGAAAAAAAATAACGGTGTGATATCACACGATCTTGGTAGCCAATCGACCGGCTCAAAACGTGAAATTATCTGCACAGCGAATTGTTCTCGTAATAAATCCATTGATTGATGCAATATGTGGGAATGGCGGCTTCTTGTTAAAACCAAATGTTGCCGAAATCAGGAGCATCAATTTCAGGCTTCAGTCGATTATAATGGCGGTTATAATGGCGCGATAACGGTCGCCATTGATGGTTATGTTCTCACCGGCATCATTTTTGCAGAAATATGGACTGATGATTCTACCGGCCCACAAAACCACACCAAACTTTGTTTTTTTTTTTTCAAATGAAATGACAGCTTTTGAATTTCTTCAGGTTACTCCTCGTCCCAAATGCGGAAGCTTTGCTTGTTTACAAAACTCTAGAACGATGGAACTTCTTGAAACTTTTCAAGAGCTCATAGAGTGAAGCGATGTCGCTTAGGAACGTGGAGCGGCTTCAGTTTTTGTACAAGCTGTACTTTGTGCGACAAGTCGTTCCATACGTGAGTTCGAGTTGCCACGAACGGCGGCGAGTCGACTCTCCACGGACTTCGAGTCTCAGCTTCGGCTGCTATAGTTTCTTCACTGCGGACGGACGTGATCTATTCGGTCGAGTGTTATTTAATAATTATTGCTGGGGTTCAAGATGGGTGATGGTGTTACGAATAGCATGCTCAGTAGGTCGATTTTGTTTACCATAAGTTGAGTTAAGTGCGCGAAACACAACGTGAATTTTCGTAATAAAGTTGAACGATTTGTACGTGTTGTTCAGGCGTAAGTCTTTCCATAATGAATTGTCTAACATACTGTGCAAAAATAACATAACCGCTTGACACGACTCATGCGGGATCTGTCAAAAAAGGCTATTGAAAAACGTACCTCTACTTGGATCTACTTGGATACTCGTATACCGACATATGGTATATATTATATATAAAGTACTGGTATATCATGGAACACATTGAAAGTATACATGTGGGAACGAAGAAAGAACACACTAGAAGTGGGCACACGTACGGACAGTGACATGCAATACTGACTGCAAATAGACAGCGAGTAGCGGCGAAGAGACAACGAGTAACTAATACTTTTAAAACGACAGTCAGTCGACACGCGGATGAGAACTGATCAGGTCGTCATAAACCTGTACATTAAAACTCAAACTCACCCACATATATACATACATTGTTTACTATATATGCATCTGCATTTCTTTAGCTTCCGAGAGTCCTGCGCCTTCGTCATTGATGAATCTGGTGCTGTACTATTTAAATTCTAATGAGTTTTATTACGAAGTGAATTAGATAACTTAACTCATTGAATGGCCACAAACATAGACCTTATAGAAACTTAAATTTTTGCTGTCGTGAACTTCCTTGTATATTGTATTTGTGTCTTACTACAAACAGCTCATCTGGTACGACAAGGTCCTTGCTATTGTAACTTGTTGGATGCATTTAATACTCCGATCTTCTTTGAACTTGAAATCAAACCGAATCGCTATTCTTCTTCTCTAAGAGCTCTGTTCTTGGCATGTGTTGACGACGGTTACGTCAGTTATTCGGGGAAACTAGTATTTTAACCTTGCCACTGAAATACATTTGAACGTTCGCAATATTGGGAATTACTTACTGGAACAATTACTTCGTTTGCTGCATTGAACACAATTTTAGACTAATGCTCCTAGTGAGAATTTCTGTAGTCCACTATAAGTTTCATTCCAATGTCTGTCACTGGCACTGCGTTGACTACAGACGTATACACAAATTTATTAACACGGTTTCAACTTCGTTACAACAGCTAAAGGGAAATGATAAAGAAATGGCGCGAGAGATGAAAGCCTCTGGCTATATGCAAATACTAACAGCTACCATTTGCAAGCCACTGAAATCAAATCGTTAATTTTTCTGCCATAAAAATGCAACTTCAGTGAAGCATATGAACGCCATTCGCCCAATCTAACTGAATCAAAACTTAAGTTCATTTACGGATTTCGGTTCAAAAAGGTCTGGTAACATTCATACTTGTACAAGTGATTGGTGGCGGTCATATTTCGATACACATAAATTTAGTGAAGTGGTACTGCGTTGGACTTCAATTACGTTCTTTCGCGTCTTTCAAATTTATTGGATGCGGGTTCCTTTGATTGTTTGAGCCCTGCTAACTCCCAAAGAAAGAGGAACTGAACATTGATAAAGAACAGAGATTGTGGAAATATGGGAAAAAACTGACGAGTTCTCCAAACTTACATATTGTAACTTCTTACTTTTCAGATGTAAGTAATTTTGAAAAGTGTAAGGAATAAGCGTCTGAATAGATTTTCATTTAGACATAAATTTTAAGTAACTGTCAGAGTTTCATTTATTTTGAGGAGAGTGAGATAAGAAAGCGAACCCATTGACAAACACTCTTTTAAGCGTTTCTATCAGTATTTTTCAGAGTTGCATTCAAAATAAAGTTTGCCGTCGAAATTTCATTGTAATTCTTCAGTTTGTGTAAAGTCTTTACGACTTTTAGATTTTGAATCTCTATGAGAGCCAAAATTTTGCTTTCAAATAGGGTGATTTGAGGTAAAGATTTCTTAGATTCCCTTAATATTGCGGTAGAAGATATACACGGTATTCTTGCGTTCACGGCCCTGTTCCTAAAACGTAAGCTTCTCGTTAATGCAACTACTGTTGCTTTTTTAAATGCAAAATGTTATGTAGAGACTAATACTTTTTTTACCTAACAACCTATGTAGAACAAGTTAAACAAATCGATATAGATATTGGTTACATATATTAATACATATAAGCAAACTCGGGTGGTGAGCTGATATTGCTCTGTTCGTCCAAGTGTCCATATAACCAAGTGATAACAAAATAAAAACTCATATTTCTTGTCTTGCGGTACATCGGTAAGTGAGATGTATATATAAATATATATATATATATAATATATATATCACTATTATAATCAATATGAATGAAGATAAGATCAAGGAATGGATAATATCGGTTTTAAACTTCCTTATGCCACAAGATATATGGGGTAGGACTTTTTCCGATAATGACGGCGCATTCAACAATGTGCCGCTTTCGGCCGCATTAGTGTTCTGAAGGGGTTTGGAGTTCATTCGAGAGACCTTTAGATTCTAACTCCGTATCTTGGTGGTAAATGACCTATTAAAATAACACGGAGGACGAGCCTGTCGGGTGATAGCCTAAGAAGATGAAGTTTCTGTCATAATTAAAGAAAATTCCTAGTTACCCTTAACGAGTTAACCCAAGCTGATCAGAGAGAAGCAGCTTTGCTGTCAATCCATATAATGCTGAGGTATCAGATATTTACCAAGCGGAATAAAATCCCGGATGTACTTCTTTCCTCACTTGGTGACTCACGACTTCACAATGTCGAAAAGGTTAAGTACTTGAGCCTCGTCCTTAATAGACACCTATTATGGAAGCTTAATGTTAAAAAGAGTGAGGAAGGTATTGGTTGCCTTATATTGTTGTAAAGGAGCTATTGGGTGAGGTTTCTAACCAGAAGTTGTGTTTGGCTTTACGGATCCGTTGTCAAGCCAATATTGTTCTATTGTATATTTGTTTTGTGGAGTACGTTCGCTAACCGTCTAAAATGTATTCAACGAGCAGATCTCAGAATCTCAAAGGGGGACATTCCGTAATCCTCACCCACTTCTATTGCATCCCTGACAACTTGGAGCACTGCGTCGCGGAGCCTACTCCTAGTACCATCTTCTCCGCGTACATCTGGGGGATATTGTATCGAATCACAATGAGAAGATTGAAGAGAATTTTCTGCCGGAAGCTCTTAATCAACTCTTAATCTCACTAGCAATAGCATCAAGCTTCCATATTAACAGTAAAAAGACAACGATACTGTATACCATTGGAAAGATAACGATGCGTCGAAATTAAGTATCTTATTTTAAACATTTTTTTTAAATTATTCGTTTTTTGACTAAAATCATTTATTTATTATTTTTAATCATTTGAGAACAAAAATGAGTAGGTCATTTCGACATATCATTATCTGACGACAACAGCGGAATCGTCGAAATTGTAAAGCCGATGAGTTTTTAATAAGGGTAAGGATGACCCTACCTAAATACCAACCAGATTGGAACGCGTAAAATTTTTCCCTGTTTTCGTGGGTCAGCAAGCGTTGGACAGCTACCAGAACTTGTGCAGTAACGAACGTTAAAAATGCATAACTGTTGGTTCTAAGTAGGGTTCACATCGCCGTCCTCACTGGACACAGTGACATTGGCACTCAGGCTGTGAAGCTACAGATTTTGGAAGATGCAATTTGTCAAAATTCCAAGGAAGAAGATGAGCTTGAAACATCTATACATTTTCCCCACTGTCCAACATTAGCCAGACTAAGGATGAAAAAATTCGGTTGTCATACTTTCTATGAACTCGGTGAATTGGTTGGACTTGATATTAGCCACCTAATAAAAAATTTTTTTTGTAGGCTATAGGAACTTTGTCGATATACGAATTAACTTCTGTTTTATATGTGTTCGATTACATCGGACCGAAACCTTATTGTGATCTTATCAACTGAGTTGTTGTTTTATTGTTGTAGTATGGACTAATAAAGCATGTTAAGTAAATTATCTTCCAAATATGCACAAATAAACCCTTAAAGCTCCCTTGTAATATAATACATTGCAATGTGTTAAGCTAATTACATTCTAAATAGAAAAAGACCGACAAACAAATCTAATGGTTAAAAAATGTAGAGGCTACTTCCAGTAATGGTATAAAAAACACAGAAAGGCGCCGAAAACTGCGGAAATAATTACATAATTCATTATAATACGGAAATGGCAGATGCTAATTTCTCATTTCATAGTTACAAGCTTGCAAACAACTTTTTCGTGTCGCATCAACAACAATTTTCTAAATGCCCTATAAGTACGTAACTACGAGCTTACGAAGGGCTTCAAAAATTTGTGCCAACGCACTACTTAAACACAAGTTTACTTAAGTAAATACATTTTCAAAAAGTATGTACATAGAGAAACGTTTTAGTTGGTAATGTAATGAGGCGAATAAGTTGCGCCTCCGTAAAGTGGCTGCGAACTGCGCCCTCAGTTGAATGAATATACATACATATGTGAGTAATTACTTACTGAAAATGGGGAAAAATGGTTATTAACACTAAATTTTCGTTTCACATTTTTTATGTGCGCGACTAGTGGGAATTTTTGAAAAAAATTGTTTCTTGCGTATTTTGTTTTTCCTTTAAAAATACTAAAATCTTAAATGTTTATCCTTAAAAGCATATATCTCGAAACAGCATTTGCAGCAGTGATTCTTCGAAGACAAATGATCCGACTTCAAAGATATTTGGTCTGCATATTCTTTATATAATTAATGTTTTATGTGATAAAGGTATGGTGAATTTAGTCGAGGTTCTAGATCATTTCAAGACTTATTGCGTGCAGGTCGTCCATAATCAGTTATTGTTTTGGAAGCTATTAATGTTGTCCTCAAACTTATATTGCAAGATCATACAAACAATATTGCATAAATATTTGATTTTCGAAAAAAATTCTTCTCGTTGGATCCCACACAATTTCTCCATCGCTCACACAAAGCTCGTGTCGATTGGGGGAGAGAAATGTTAAAAAATACAATGACGGTGTTTGAAGACATGCCTATGACAATGTGACAGATGATGAATTGTGAATTTTTACATATGTGCCCGAAAAAGACAGTAGTCGACGGTTTACAACGCCATCCATATGTCGACTTGTGCGTTTGAACCAGCTATTCTTATCGATTGTCCAGTGAGAATTTCATGACATTTCATTGATTTGAAGTGAATTTATTGCGTTTAAAGTGTCAGTATGTTTCTGTTATCGGTGCGAAAATGAGCTTCAAACGAAGAGCTAGCATTAAATTTTTTTTTTTCAAATTGGTAAACTTTTTCCAAAACATTTCAATTGATGTAACAAATTTATGGCGATGATTGCCTATCCCGTAGCAGAGTGCACAAGTGGTTTCAACGTTTTCAAAGTGGACGTGAGGACATAAATGACGATCAACATGTGTGCCAATCAAAATCCGCGATCACCGAAAATTCCATCGAAACAGTGCGTGAATTCATAAAAAATCAGCCGAAATCATTATTGAAATTCATGGAACTGGAATTGAACATCTCCAAAACATCGATTTATCGCAATTTAACCGAACATTTGGGCTTACGAAAGGTGTGTGCACGGTTTATTGCACACAAATTGACTGACGACCAAAAATTGCTCAGAATCCATCGACGCTTGTGACCGATTATTTGACCTCAAATCACATTTTAACCATTAACCACTCCCCCTATTCACCTGATATGGCACCATGCGACTTCTTCCTCTTCGGAAAAATGCATTTGGCCATGAAAGAGAAGCGATATGCAGGCGTAGGGGCCATTCAAAAGGCTTACACCAGCATACAGGCGCCCATTTAATTCCCGTTTGTAAGAAATAAACTTAGAGGTCATCGTTTTTCGACATCGCAAGAGTCGGTTGATGCATTTAGACCGCATGTTATGGAGATACCTCAATCTGAGTGGCAAAAGTTCTTGGACAATTACAGAGTTTATCCGGAAAGTAATAGGACTGAGTCGATTTAAAATAATTTATTGAACCAATCATTACAATTCTTTAAAAAATTTCAAAATAGACTCCTTCTGCGTCGATGCAGCGCTGTCAGCGGGATTTCCAAGCATTGAAGGCGTAACGGAAGGCATTCTCCGAGATAGCCTTAAGGGCCGAGGTTCATGCTGCTTGGATCGATTCCCTTTCATAGGCCTTTTCAGGCAAGGAAACAAAAAAGCCCCTAGGGCCACATATGGGCTTGTAGGGCGGCTGCGAAAGCTTTGGAATGCCGGCCTTGGTTAGGTAGCTCTTCACAAGAAAGGCGGTGTGAGCCGGAGCGTTGTCGTGGTGCATCTTCCAATCGGCTGTGATGTCTTGTCGGACCCGATTGACTCTTCGTTTGAGTCTCTTGAGGACTTCCACGTAAAACTTGGCGTTGACGGTTTATCAGGATGAACAAATTCATGGTGGACGATGCCTTTGATGTCAAAAAAGACAATGAGCATCGTTTTCACTTTGGATTTGCCAATTCATAAGCGACCTCTTCCCGGCCGTCCAAAATAGCCTGGTGCCACCGATTTCTTGTGTTCTCAATAAACCCTTAAGGCCGAAGATTAATTGAAGTCCTAAGGACCTTTTGTGTAAGCATTAGCACTTTTTCAAATCTGAATATTTATGTATCTATTAAGATTTAAACTAATTAAAACTTGGAAATAAAATTTTATTGCGCTAATCGCATAAATATCACATTTACAGAAGGTTGGTAGAGCTTAAAAACCAAATCGTTACTGCGGGCTTTACGCTATGTCCTTTAATGAAATGGTTATTGTGTAAACTTGTGAGCAACAACATGTAAATCTCTGCAAGTATTTCTAATTCTGAGCAACTAAAATTCCGAAATAAGAGTATGCAACGAGTCACAAATAGGACACATACAAACGCATACGAACATCCTTATGGCACTGCTTTCGGACGAGCTAGTATCTTTGCTTGTTTTCTCTTCCGTTTCCTGCTTATTTCTATTTACTATGCACACACATACACAGTCACGCATATGTACTTATATGCAGTATTGTTGCCCGTTTTTGTTTATTGCCTGCGACAGTGGAAGTTGTAGTTCCATTAAAGTGAATCAAATTAAAATGTAATTTGGATTGTTTTACAAACTTCTTAGAGTGTACACTATTTTGGCGGGTAGGTCAAAGGACCAAAGACATGGCGACACTCGCTATCAACCAGACACGCACACACCCACATGTGCATGGAAAGTTTTGTTAGCTGCAACATTTTCTATTTACTCCGACAATTGTCGCACACCAAGATACTTGCAATGGTTAAAATAAACAACAACAACACGTCGTTTCTACTCTTCGAACTTAGTAGAACACTTGAAAAATACACGCTATACAAGCGTTTTCATTTCGCCCACACACTTCAGTGCAGCGCCAACATTAGTGGCTTCAATGGCTGCAAGAATGTTGCAACACTGCTTGAGGAGAAAGTCCCTTCGCCTGCAACCAGCACGAAGAGCTGGTAATGAAAGGCGTGTTCCGAAGAAATTGTTTGAATGTCATTGTGACATATTTAAAGCACCACATCGCCACCGTTTTCAAGAGTGTATTTGAAGTTGGTAGCAGTGTATTGTCTATCCGAGTTGATTGGTAGAGCAGCTATTTCTGCTGTTGATGTCGCTCACTCAATCACTTTGCCGCAACTCGAAGTGAACTTACTCAATTTAGTTTGTATGATTTCCCCATAACAAGCGGCGGAAGTTCGGCTGAACTTGCGCTTTCCTAAAAGAGAATGTGCGGCATGGATATTCTTCAATGTCACAAAGTGAATACAAAAGCAGAGAAAGCCCTTTTGATCATATAGTAAGTGATATACATATGTACGCCGAACTGCATTGAAAACGAAACCAAAGGATTTCTTTGAACCGCAGTAAACAGCGTTGTAGACCAAGAATCAGACGGAACGGCTTCATAAATTTACAATGAAATTAAGCTAATACCAAGACGACTTTTCAAAGGATAAAAACAGGAAAATTTTTCAGAAACTGATAAAGGTATCAATTACCTACATATGACTGCTTGTCTGTATTTCCGCGCTATATGAGGTGGACTAAAAGTCCTTTTGACTTTGAGTTTTCAAACCCCACTTCCGAGAAGAACTGAGAAATTATGAAATCCAACAGAATCTAATGAAAATTCAGAGCCAACTTACAAGGTGCTTTCCAAAGTAAACAAGACTTTGTAAAAAAAACAGAACAAATGGTTTTTTCGGCAAAATCAATTTATTTTTTTTCAAAATAGTCTCCGTCTGCTTCAATACAACAATTTGCACGGTTCAAAAGCATGTCGAACGAGTGTTTTAGCTCGTAGGCCGGTATGGCCGCCAGTATGCTGGTGCAAGCCTTTTGAAAGGCCTCTACGTCTGCATAATGCTTTCCTTTCATGGGCAAATGCATTTTTCCGAAGAGAAAGAAGTCGCACGGTGCCATATCAGGTGAATACGGCGAGTGGTAAATGGTTAAAATGCCATTTTTTGTCAAATAATCGGTCACAAGCGTCGATGGATTCTGAGCAATTTTTGGTTGTCAGTCAATTTGTGCGGAACAAACCGTGCACACACCTTTCGTAAGCCCAAATTTTCGGTCAAAATGCGATAAATCGGTGTTGATCCGGTTACGGCCAACTATGAACTGCGTATCTTGCCAACGAACAAGTGTACCAAGTTTCATAAATCTTAATTTTTACTCAATAGACGGACGGACCAACAGACAGACAGTCACCCTAATTTGAGCCCGTTTCTTCATCATGATCATTAAGGTATATATTATATAAGTCTATATCCACCTCGCTTAGTTTTAGGGATTACGAACAGTCGTTAGATTTCACTCTGTAGCAACATGTTGCAAGAGTATCAAAATGTTCCGAAAGAGTTCAACATTCATTGTTCAACGAAATCGTGAATTTTTTACAATCAAATTTTTATCTAATAACTTGCACTATTGGTCATAGACTTATTAGTTTTATAACTATATTTTACCGCTCTTGAGTAGATTTGAAGAATAAAACTTTTCCACTTAATTTCAGTAAATTAGCACATATTTGGCCTACGTGAATGGTTTAAAGTTAGGCAGAAAGTGGGAAATCACTATATATATTTTGTTAGGATCAGAAAGATCGGAACTAATTGCACAAAGGTTTTACATTTCTCAGGTGTACTCATGAATACATTTTCAGGTAATTTATAGATATACTGTGTTACATACACTGACCGACCTATTCGGCTTATAAATAGTTTGTTAGAATAAGGAACATCGTTATAGTATGTCGAATAGTACATATGCACATATATTGCAGACCCGGTAATTCGTAGATGAATTTCACACAATTTCGGCATGAGACGATAGTATATCCAATATGGCCAGTTAATTTTGTAGATATCTTATATACTATTTACTGATATATGCGGTATAAAGGCAACGGAAACTTAAACATATTTCATTAGGTATATGGGAAATAAGATCAGTATTGACTTGATCTTATCAAGTTTTGGCAATGCTGTACACTAATAATATACATAAAATGCTTTCTGAGTTTCATTAAGGTACTTTTATCACTAACATATTTATATATATATTAAAGGCAGTTATCAGTTGGCTAGGGCAAGTTTTCTCCGATATTATTAATTTTAGGCGGAAAGATAAAATATTATTAGAAAAACACACTCTCTCAATTTTTTTTAAATAACTCACATATTGGTGGTATAAAGTCGAGAGGTAGAAAGCATTGGCACGATTCAACCCATTTTTGACAGAAGTTATTATCAAAGAAACAATCTCCCTGAATTTCAATATGTAGTACATCTCATAAAATGACCAATCGGCATTTGGGGGCTTGAACAGTTTTCGTCCGATCTCTTCACATTGATTTGATTAGTCTGCTGAAAAGTGAAATAGTCAGATGGAATTTGAATTTGGGAAGTAGGCTTGGTTGTAGCCCATTTGCGCTTTTTTTCACAGTGTAACATGGGAATATCACGATAGTTTTATGTTTTTCTTTCTTTCTTTCACCTAAAGGTAAACAAACACAGCGGAAAAGGATATCTAACGATCGGAAAGGGTAGATTGTGTTTGAAGTTAATAAGTTCCAAGGATAACTTTCAAATAGTCATAATTCCAAATTTTTGCAGATACACCCTAAGTTCTTTGTTTGGATGATAAGGCTTAGGTTATGTAGAGAATATGGCCAAAACTAACCGTCTCGTTTCGCAAATGCATCTCCCGACATGTTACAAATAATTAATAGCCATGCTTAAAAGATCATCATTTATCTTATGACAAAAGGCTTTGATCCTGAATATTAGCACCTATTTTCCTTCATATAACTTTGATATTGGTCTTACCGCATGACCGCTTATTGGAAGATGTCCAATAAGAACTCCTACGATTGCGACAAGATGAACCCTGCTAAGAGCAATTAGTCCAGTGTATATCCGGCGTCCTAAACTAAGTCAAAACAATCTAGCACTCGCACGCGATAAGTTCGGCGCTCGAATGCAAGAGCAAGACGGAAACTCAGCTCGTTCCTAATGGGAGGTAAATGGAACAAGAGTTTCCCTCTCCCCGTTTGTACTAAAATAAACTTAAGAAAATTAAATATTAACAAAGATTCGAAAAACTCTGACATACATATATTATAAAAAATATTTAACATAAAATTAATTTATAATGCTAATTAATGAAAGAGGAATGAAGAGAATCCATTCGAAGTTTAAATCCAAATTAAATTACTTGCCTCTAGTGGCACGTCAATTAAATGGAGCAACCTACAGAGGCTTCCAAGAGCCTGCATAACCAAAATCCAGTAGCAAGCAAGCCACAGAAAGATTTACAACAACAACACACGTAGATCCTAACTATTACCGTAAAGGAGGCGTTCGATGGCTGTCTGAGTCAATTTGATTTACACGCAACGCAAGTATACTCAGCATTCGGTGGACAAGACGCAGGAAGCACACATAGGCAAGCAAAAATATGTGGCCTGAGTGCTTAGTGCATTAATGCAGTCTACCCTTGCCGGCAAAGTGTTGGCATAATCGACTTGCAAGTGCCAACTAGTGCATACACCCGATGCGAAAAAAAGAAACGAATGGAACAATGCAGCTAAAATGAGGCGATAAAAACAATAACTACCTCAGACGTGCTAGTGACTCACTTGACGGTGGACAAGCAAGCAGTACTGCTTTCCCAGCCAACTTGCTTTTGCTTACATCTGCACTCTCGAAATAATGTTATTCAAGCCACATATAGTGACCGTAAATTCAATTTGAGTGTAATGTGGGTTTATTTTAGCATTTTAGCACATTTACTCGAATCCTACCAGCGCTACCATATGAGTACGTCCGTGTTTAAGGGTGTATGTGCTGCTTGAATACATACATTTTACAAGGACGGTGGAGCTTTCAAGATTAGAGGGTCTTGTGAAGAAGATTTGAAAAAACTGCCTTAAAAATTATTGCGACTTAAAAGGATGTAAACATCCTCAAAAAAAATAATAGCCGTATAAATATACAGTTTCGTTCTCATTACGCTGACCCAACGCTCGTTGGAACGAAATCCACAATATTGGAATATCTCTAAGTTCAACTTAGTCGCAAATTTTCAACACCTCTGGCTATGGTAACCATATTAGTGAAAATTGAACTCCTAAAATACTGAGGTTTCTTCAAGAAAACTCAATATTTGTTTTAAAACATCATTCCTTCCAGTTTTGATAAGCTTTGTTATCTGACTCTTTTGGATATTGACATCTCCTAAGACAAAATATAGCTCGGCTAAACTTCTGTCACAAGTGTCATAATCAACCTTTACTTGAACTTCTCCTTTTGTAGCCTTCTTCTACTTGCGTTGCAAATTTTTTTATCCCTTTAAATGTTAATCTAATTATTAATTGCTATAAATACAATCCCCCTTTAAAGGCCTTAAAACCCGCCAGTGTTTGTATTCTTTGCATTCGCATTCAGCTTTATCCATATATGTATGTACATAACATGCTATGAAAGTAAAGACACCTATATATGTACGTATCTGTTTATAGTCGTATTATACCTAACCAAGAGTATTATTAAATATATTACACCACTTTTTCGCTGTGAGTGCTCAACATTGTCCCGCAGTCCATACGATATAAATGTAATAAAAATGCCATTGTATTTCTTGATTTAGCTGTTATATTAAATTTATTTTCAATTTGGTTTTGCAAACTTTCTCTAT
The DNA here is from genome assembly GCF_024586455.1 of Bactrocera neohumeralis. Lineage (NCBI taxonomy): Eukaryota > Metazoa > Arthropoda > Insecta > Diptera > Tephritidae > Bactrocera > Bactrocera neohumeralis. Next base: position 45,669,955 of record NC_065920.1, on the reverse strand, counting down.
AAGAAATAAGAGCGTCTTGATTTTGTGAGATACTAATGATTGAATTCAATTAACAAAGGAGATATTATTTCCTTTAAAATTGTTGATAATAGCTAAAAGTCACACTTCCATACAAAATCGAAGTATAGTTGTTACTAGTATGCCGAACGCCAAAACCTCGACGCTTAAAGATGTGTCTTAATCTCTTTAAAAACTTGTTAATGCGGCTTATTCCACTTTCTTCCCCAAATTACTGAAGTCATGAGATCTAAGGCATTTAAAATTTAGTCTTGCAAAGGCCATTGCAGAAGAAATTTCCGATATAATTGTACATTTCTTTCCTCTTGATAAGTCAGATAATTATCTAATTAAAATAAGCGTCTAGTAGAAATTCTAGCTTCATCGCATCGATGTCTATTAGACAATAACCCGTTAGACCTTTATCAACTAACAAGTTGAATATTACTCTGTATAAGGATTTCAATGAACTTATTTACCTAATATTGCAGCAAAATAGAGTCCGTATTGAAATCAAAGCGGGTGGACAAGTTCAGAAAAAAGTAAATATGCCCATTGTCAATGCTAAGTAAACTATTGTACCGCCGCTTTGGATCCATACGTTAATTACATAAACAATCTTGCGTTACGATATGACCAGTTAGTTTTGTTCGATACCATTTTTTTAACTTGTGGCTAAGTTTTTACCAAACAGCATTTTAGAGTTTAGTTTAAATATCGAAGGTACCTCATCTCATCGCTATTCTATGACTCGCACCAGATATTTTGCGTTGCATCTCTATTTCCTCAGGTCGCATTGAGTTATCCTTTCACCAAAATAATCAAAGTATATCTTACGTGGATACCAAGGTTCTGTATATTATTTCTAACGGGTTTTCAATAGGGGCGCTACAATAGTAGACCGATGAACACAGCAAACGAAGCCATATTTTTCCATCACAAAAAGATATACGATCCAAAAAGACTTGAAATTACTAAAATTTACTACCGAAATTCGTAGACAGTGGCCTCAACTTCAAAAGCGCTACGTCCAATTTATGGTCGTCTTAATCGTCCTGTCAGATCAACAATTGAGCGTCTAGTGGAAAAATTTTTATACACAGGTCCAGTACAAAATGTTCCCATGCCAGGGAGGCAAAGAAGTGCCCGTAGTGTCGAGAATATTGCTACCGCTAGCGCATCAATTGAGAAAGAGCCCAAATCAGTAACTCACACGTCGTTCTCAAGCGATCTCTGTGACGTCGTTGTGGCATCTAACCTGTTTTCACATTTAAGCTCGAAACCTTAACTCCACGAGAACAGTAATACTTTGGTAGTTCTGAATATACCCCTTAGCAGAGGAACTCACATAATAATTTTCTCAACTAATTACCGGCAAAATTGTAATCAGTATTCTTATTCATTCAGCCTACTCTCGTAATCACTTATTTAATTTAAATATATCATCATTTGTACTCATAAAGGCAATACTAATTTCGTTAAATTGAATAGCAGGCTGACATTGTTGGCATTTCATAAGAACATTGGAATTAAATTATTAAGCTATTGCCTAGTTTGCGGCTTGCAATTGGTGAATTCGATGGACCAACAGTTATTGATTTCAATTAACAAATTGCTGCATATTTTCGGGCAGAGGGAACTTCTTTGCGATTAAAACATTCCAATCAACAAGTGAATTTCAGATAAATACGCACATGAATATGAAATGATTCCGAAATCGGCATACGTATGATTACACTATATACTTAATATATATATATATATGCACATATATAGATTTCTCATGTGTATACAGTTATTTAAACATATCTGTATATAACTGTTCTTAAATAGCTACATATGCATATGAAGGGTCGAGTGTATATATTTACTAGGCATATCTTATATTGTTGTAAAGACTTTCAGAATTGAAATACAGTGGTACTCCAATATAACGAATGATATTCGTTATATCGGAAACGAAAATTAAATTAATATTGGTACATATGTATACGTTTAAAAATAACTATTTATTGAAATAATGTGTTTCTCAACAAAATTAATAAAAGTTGAATTTTTAACCCATTGAGTGTTATTGGCGCGCAAAACCACAAATGAAAATAAAATAAATATTACATTGTTTATAAACATTTATTTCCATATGAATGGTCAGGTGGTAAATGAAAAATTTTGGTTGGCATATAGCGAATTTATAAAATTTGTAACGTAATATCATTCGAAAAATATTGGTGATCTATATCTTACAGGATAATTTCCTCTATGGCTTATAAATCACTACAACGCTAAAGTTTCAACTTCAAGTATTGTGATTTAGTCTGTGGTCATTTTCTGTCAGTTTTCGTAACAGCTTTCAGCAAGAAAAATAAAATATTGATAGCACAACACTCTCTTCAAACAAATATAAATTTCTTATAAAACGAGTAAAAAATGCTAGAAAAATATAGAAACAAACCCCATACATTCGTAATATTAAAATTTGATCAATGATGAAAAAAGCGTTCGTTATATTGAACATTCGTTATATCGGCGTTCGTTATCTGGAACTGTGTATTTCTCTTATCATTCGAAAGAATAATCTTTTGAAGGCGGATGGTCCATCCGATGAGTCACAATTTTCGATGACTGTATAAAGGTATAGATATCGAATTGGGATTGTTCTTTTCGAAGGCATAGGCTTTACACTTGGCATAATCGACCGACCCAAGACTTGAAATCATCTGCACAAGTGTTCTCTCAATAAATCTATTGATGCGCTGTGTTGGAAGTGGCAACATAGTTATCATGATGCGATAACGGTCGCGATTGACGGTTACGTTCGCAGTGTCATCATTTTTGATGAAATTTGGACAGATGGTTCCATCGGCCCACTGTGTTGCGGCTAGTGGAAAAGTAACTTTTCTCCGATAATTTTCTTTAGTGTTCTTAATGATGCAATTTTGTCACAGACATTCCAAGTAAAAGTAAAAACACATAAAGCTTATTTTTATGTTGGCCCGTTGATTTTTAATTGATTTTAGAAGTCAAATATACAAAATTTTCACGAAAAGAGGGGATTTCAGGGCTGTATTCAAAATGATCTCATTTGATTTTGGTGACAGATATTTTGATTCGGAAAAAAAAATCTGCCTTTGGACAAGTGTCTTCTGTAAAACAAAGGAATGTTGTTTGAGAGATTTTCATATGCACCTTTTTTAGAGCGAAAACCCGACTAAAATCCATTTTTCCTTTCAATTTGGGTTAGGTAAGCAATGTCTAAAAAATCCCAGAGAGTCCCAGTTCCAAACCAAGACCAAACCATTGCTTTTTCTAGATGAAATGGCAGCTCTTGAATCTCTCCAGTTTGCTCTTCGCCCCATTTCCGACAATTTTTCTTTTTTACATACTCATTGAGCCAGAAATAGGCCTCATAGCGATTAACTCGAAAACGTCGGATCTTCTTGGAACTTTTCAGCTTTTGCACTAGCTATATCTTGTACACTCTCAATTCTTCTTGACGTAAAATGCGTAAAGTCATCAGTCTGAGTTGCTACGAACCGCTGGACGTGATCTTTTCGGTAGAATTTGATATTATAATTAATGCCGGGTCTCCAGATGGTTGACGGTGTTGCGAATAGTACGCTCAGTAAGCCGATTATATTGACCATAAGTTGAGCGTTGCGAGCGTAAGCTTTGTTCAGCGGTAAGTCGTTACATGATGAAAAACCAAACAATACCGAACAAAAAAATGGCATGACAACTTGACGCGGCCCACACGTGATCTCTCAAAAAAAGGCTGATAAAAAAACTTCATCTACTTGGATCACCCGTTGTAACATGTGAGCCAATTCTTACTTCCCTGACATCATCGAGAAAAAATAAGGAAGTTTGAAGAACTTCCTAATATTATAAAGCTGTCGAGAACAACCGATGAAAATATTTTCAATCTTACAAAACTTTATCAAAACTTAAAGTTTCGAAGATTTTAAGGCTGACAATGTATCCCCTTTTCCAGATAAAAACCATTAGCCCTACATCGTGTAATTAATAAATAACTCGATGAAATCTATAGTGAGATTAAGCGGTTAGTACTCTCTGGACCAATATCGATGGAAATCTATTAAACGAATACTTACCTCTCGGGAATAGGATGCTTCTGTGGTTTGAAACCTTAGTTATCAAGTCCATTTGGAGTAGTTAGAGTCGGTTCATAAACAATTTTTACTTTTTGCCGTAAATCATTTGCCTTGGGATTCCAGGTTAAGTCTTCCCCCTTACACTAACCGTTTAAAACTTATAAATCTCCCTACACTTGCTAGTCGTAAGGAAATGCATGGTATAATATTTCTTGTAAAACTCAGGATTGAGTCAGTCTGCAGTTCATCTTTCTTATCTGATATTAACTTTAACGTTCCGCTTGCTCTACCAGGCAGTTTAGACCTTCACTTTTAAATCTAATTCCTAATTTTGGCTGTTGAAATTTTTGATTTTGCGTATTGCGCCCCTCGCATCGTTTGGGCGAGAGGAGGGTAATCGTTGGGTATTGTTATTATTATTACTTACTTCAAAACACTTTTTTATTTGATACTACCAGTGATGTGAAAATCTATAACTAAAATTCCTAGAGAGTTCATAACCACAGTAGCCCAATCAAAGTTTCCTCTCCATAATATGCAGGAATGCATATTCACATATAGTATGCAGATAAATATTTATTTTTTTTAACTGATCAGAAAATATATATTACGCCTCGCAAAGTGCATAGAATATATAAGTACGTAGTCAAATAGAATTTTTTCCAGATTTCTTAATTAACGCACTATCCTCAAGATATGTAACAAATGCTCAGATATCTGTACCTACACTCCAGTAGCAATTTTATGATTTAATTTCCATAAAGTTTATATATTTTAATTTATACGATTTAACCAAATTTTAGACGAAAGTAACACTCAGCGCGTTAACGCCAAGAGGGCTCTCCAAACAGATTACAGTCTAAACTACACTCATCCACCCATACATGCATATATATTTTATAATTTCCATTTACTTTGCTATTATTTGCTCTTCGCCAGCTGAATATTGACAAACTGACCACTTTCACCACTACGTATATTTCCGACCTTCTCGTTCGCTTAACCCCTTATGCCGTTTACACAGAAGAGAATTTACTCTCCTTTTGATTTGCCAACAAAACCAACAAAAAAACTGTTGGTTGAATATCAATTTCGCAAATTTGATAATTGCCTGCAACAATTTTGTCAATTACCATTTATGGCTTCTAGTGTTTGAAAACCAGTGCATTCGTATGTGTGTGTGTATGAGTGAGAGTTTGTTTGTGTTAGTACTACGGAGTCGATTGCTAGATTGAGCATATCAAACAATAGCATGACGGGATATCAAAACGTGCAGAAATTTTATTATCGTCAAAGTTTTGAAAGTTTAATTGTTTACGCAATAAAGTAATTTGCCAGGGATGTGCTTTGTATGAAATTTTGTTGAAAATTCATTTGTTCAAATTTAAGTGGTTTAGTAGTAAATGTGGCTTTAGGCGTTTAGAAAATTACTTTCGAACGAAAAAATATTTTTCTGTCTCTAATTCAGCTGCTTTTTATTACACGATAAGAGATTTTAGTGCATTAGACGCACGTGGCAAGGTTTGAAGAAGGATTAATGAGAGTTTGAGAATGTATTAACTAACATTTTTGGTGTTGTATTGTAATTTGACGTTATTTTAGATTTGGTGCACTACACTAACAATCTGCGGCACTTAGACATAATTAGATGATCGTGAGAAAAGGTAGAAATAGAAGAAGAGACGCAGAATATGGAGAGGTAAAATGATGTAATTACTTTTGATATTCAATCAGTTTGGAAGACCCCACAGTTAGTCCACGTGAAAAAATAAAACTCCATCGGTTAGCTTTATTAACATTTTTCAGCAGTGAGGTCTGCAATAAATATGAGCTATAAAAATAAAGAAATTATAATACCAAGCTACAGTCGGATAGGCCACTTCTTACGACTTCACTTAACTTTTGAACCATGAGCGCTTAAAGAGGATCAACAGCATCTTTCTTTGAAACCGGTTATGACCCAATCTTGGGACTTTGATTAAGTGACAAAGCCGACAATGAGCCGACAAATTAATTAGGAAGCTATTCAACGACCTTTAGGTATCTGAGACCAGAAATTTTTTAAGCAATCGTTTATTCTGCTTTTAAGAGAGCTTGGGAATATATTTTTTTTGTACAATAATAATAATTTAGAGAATGTCGAGTTCCGAAAGTGAAAAGTATTTGCTGTGCACTGTTACAGAAACCACTATAAACAAAAAAGTTGTAATAAAGAATCTAAATTGAAATCAGGAACTAAAATAAATTAAAGTACATATTATGTAATGGAAGTACATAATTAAAAATATTTGGTTTTGCTGTAATAATTCTTCTCTAATGCGGTTTTTAAGATGGGGGTATGCCATTATGTTTTAAAAAGGATTTTGAGCGAGTGACCGCCGCGTCTGACTTAAATAAATTCTAGACGAAAAGCTCAATTTTAGACCACTTTTGTAGAAATTGGAGCCGTATGTCAGCGATAACTTGCTAAATATTCTTTTTCAAGGCGTCAAAACCCAAAAAATAGCCTAGCGAGGTTAAATTGCACCATCTTGAAGACCGCGCCAGAGGCCTACCACACGAGATAATGTACTCACCATAAGTTTCCCTCAATAAATTGATTGAATCGTTGACTGTACGATATGTAGCGCGGTCTTGTAGGAACCAAAGGTCATCGAAGTCAACATCCACCAATTCAGGCACGATTAATTATGGTTCTATAGCGTTACGCATTGACTGTTACATTAAGGCCGGGGTCATTTTTATAGTAATATGACCCAGTGATTTTATTCTGCTTCAATTCTTGCTTGATTTTTATTTTGTAAGAACCAAGATCTTTCCAAAAATATTCCATAAAGTGGATGAACAAACTTCCAATTATTACGTGCAATGTCGGTTGAGCTCTTAGCATAGCGGAGTGTGCGGCACAATATCCACTAGTATGAGAGTGGTGAAAAAGCTATCAATGGCTCGAACTACCGACTCTGCTCTGTAATTATATCGGCCGAATATTAGACGAAGGGGGAGTTATGTTTTTTCCCAACTTAGAAAAGACTTGGAAAGGAACCGTTCGATATAAAAAAAATATATTTTTAAAGTAAAACTAGAAATTTAGGAAATTTTATAAGAACAACAAAGTCATGTTAGTAATTTGATAGCATATAGTCCATTAATACCCATTGTTTTTGTATTAAATTTGCAGATTTCCGAATATTGTTCCGGAGTAAGTCTTTTCGTTCTGAAATGGCAAGCCAAACTGAGTATGAAGTAGTAACAGCTGTCGAAAGGATCACCTCTGTAAAAGTATGTCTCATTAAAAACAACCCTCCATAAAAAACCCGTTATCTTTTGGCCTTACATGTTTCTAGCATTAGTAGTATTAATATAAAGTTGAGACAAAAAAAGGCAAAAGTTACGTATACGCCCTGTTGAATTCACAGCCCATAACCTCAATTTGAATAAACAAACACTTTTTGAGGCTAATAAAACTTCTAATATAACATTAAATTTCTTGCGTCATATACATACAAAAAATTCTTCTGGTACATAGCAATCGACTTGGTAAAAAATCTTAAATCATATTGAAGTAAATACTATAAATATTAGCTTTATTGTAGCTTTTAAGAAGTTCACATTAGTTTTATTGTTGTAAGATACTAAAATGTTGTAGTTTAACACATCCAATAATAGCTTAAATACCCATTATGACAAACAATCACCCGGAAATTGTAACTAAATTTTTCGGGTAAATGATATTTAAAAAAATGTAATTTGCTAAGTTGGTAGGACTGTCCCTAATTACTATACCTAATATGAGCGCGATCTGTTAACCAGTCGGTTTACAGCAGGTGTTTAGGTCGGTACACGTCAGTAGTGCTTAAAGCTTTTTAAAATGGATAAAAATATCGTCCAAAGATCGTTACGGTGATTCAGTTTTATCAAATACACAAACCTAGGAGTGGTACAAAGTCTTCCTGAATTCTTTCAGAAGGACAGACGACCAATATGGAGTTCAATTTGGCTGTATTGAGACATTTGTATGAGAATACACTATCACATCGGGCCACGATTCTGTCCGAATTTAAAACCCAAAACCCAATGAATACCATTGATCAACCACCGTATTCACCAGATTTGGCTCCGTGTGATTTTTTCTTGTTTCTCAAACTGAAATTCCCGCACTGTGGAGCCAGTTTTCAGTCGATCGAAGAGGTAAAACAAAATTCGCAACAGGAGCTGAACGCCACCCCAAAACCGCCGATATCGGACCAGTAAAGGATGTAGCTTACTTGCAAACCGACTAATCTAAATCAAAATGAGGATATTTATAAAAGATATTCTTTCCTTATTAAGAACCTTAAATCAACTTACAGATTATTTATGTCAAACAATCCGGTTAGAAAGAACTAAGTAGTTAACGTTTTCCATCGCATATGAGTCGATGGCAGATTAGGTTTCTAGATTTATTTATACATACTATATAGTAGCTAAACGAAATGCACCAGTGAATTTTTATACTTCGCAACAAAGTTGCTAAGGAGAGTATTATAGTTTTGTTCACATAACGGTTGTTTGTAAGTCCTAAAACTAAAAGAGTCAGATATAGGGTTATAGATACCAAGTGAGCAGAGTTGAAATCCGGATGTCTGTCCGTCCGTCCGTCCGTCCGTCGTCCGTCCGTGCAAGCTGTAACTTGAGTAAAAATTGAGATATCATGATGAAACTTGGTACACATATTTCTTGGCTCCATAAGAAAGTTAAGTTCGAAGATGGGCAAAATCGGCCACTGCCACGCCCACAAAATGGCGAAAATCGAAAACCTATAAAGTGTCATAACTAAACCATAAATAAAGATATTAAAGTGAAATTTGGCACAAAGGATCGCATTAGAGAGTGGCATACTTGGACGTAATGTTTTTGGAAAAGTTGGCCCCGCCCCCTACTAAGTTTTTTGTACAATCTCGGAAACTACTATAGCTATGTCAACCAAAAAACAGCCATTTCCATATACAGTTCAAAAATGGAAGAAATCGGAAGTAACCACGCCCACCTCCCATACAAAGGTTATGTTGAAAATCACTAAAAGTGCGTAAAAATTTTACGGAAGAAATGGCAGAAGGAAGCTGCACCCAGGCTTTTTTTAAAACTTGAAAATGGGTGTAAGTGGACCAAAAGCCATATTTTGAACTACTACACCGATCAATGAAATCTCTAACTGTATCTGAAATCGGTTCACAACCACGCCTTCTTATATTAGCTATTTTGAATTCCATCTGATGCCTTCTCTGTATAATGTATACATTAGGAACTAATGATGATAGCGGTATAAAACTTTACACAAATACGGTATTTGAAAAATATGTTAATGACGGATAATGAAATCTCGATTATCAGTTTATCATGCGAGAGTATAAAATGTTCGGTGACACCCGTACTTAGCCCTTCCTTACTTGTTGTCTTATAACTTCGGTGCAGCAAAAATTTTCGAATTCTTGTTATTATACTCACTCATAATGGCTTTTGTGAGTATTGAAAAGTTCCAAAACTTTTCTACTAAAACAGCTTTAGAAAATCCAACCCATTGTGAATACCATTATAAGTTTTTGTAATTATCTCTCTGTATCTAAGTATATAGCAAACTTTATCATTAAAACTCACTTGAAGAAATTTTGTTACTTACGCAAAAAATTCCCGATTAATTTCAATCAAGTTCGATACTGTAAACTAACTGAAGAAGCAAAATACTTGCATACGTAAGCACAAATCAATAAATAAATATTCTTCTAGCGATGTGTGTAAAAAATATTAACCTAAATTTTAGTGGGTGACTGAGTAGGATCTCGTTCATCTGCATATGTCATGTGCCTGTGAACAGTTGGAAAACTGGTTTTAGCATTTTCTAACTAGGCGTAACAGATGGTAGCGCTATTTTCCATATGCCAGCGTGCTAACTAGTTCATACAAGTGCACACATACATGTGTATGTGTCTACATACCGACATTCATATGTGTTAACGTGTATATGTGTATGTATATATGAAGAGACACATTTTTATTTTATGCCCATGGTTTTTATCCACTGGCAAGTTCAAAGTCCATTTCAACTGTTCATTCGTATGTTTACCACCATATTAAATGTGTGCGAATGTTTGAAAATGCACACACATATGGGTAAATACGAAAACCCAGTAGGAAGAAGAAAGCAGTAAATTGTATCGTTAGCTTACTTCATAGATGAGATACATAGTGTGAAGGAAACCAGAGATAAGTAAAAAATTAGCACCGGTTTCACCAAAGCTTCACAATAAAGAAGTTCCCAAAGAACTAAATTTTGTTCATTCAGTTTGTATAGTAAATAGCCATATGATATAATGGTCTAATCTAGAAAAATTTTTCAAAATTTCGTATCATGCAAAATAATTGATAGCAAATTTCGTGAAGATATTTCGTCAAATCAAAAATCGTTCTACATAAGAACTTGATTTTGATTGTTCAGTTTGTAAGGCAGTTATATGCTATAGAAGTCCAATTTAAACAACTTCTTCGGATATTGTATCGCTATCTTATGTTGAAATCCATACCAAATTTTGTGGAGATATTTGTCCGGATTTAGTTCGCTTATATGCAGACAGCCGGACAAGTCAAAATTAATTGCGTTGAAGAGGGTACTTTAATTTATGAGGAAAAATTTTCATTTTACGAAATTCCGGTCAGTTATCGTCAACAGGCTAAAGGTTTGGTAAGCTAGACAATTGTTTAGCCAACTTATAATCTCAGAGAATCATTTAAGTCACATAAGAAAAGCAGCAAGCATTTGCATCTAAAGAGCTACGGACCTGAACTGTTGCCTATAAGCAAAAATCCTGTTCATCAAATTTGATTTCTGGCTCGCACAATAAAATACTTTAAAACAACTGAGGTCGTAAAATGAGAGACGTCGAAGTTAGTAAAAATCATTTAATTAAAGGTTAAAATCAGCCGTTGATACCATTTCATGTTTTTATGTTGGAATAAATTCATCAGCCTTGTCTCTTTTGAGTTCAACTTTACCCCAAAAAGGGCGTTCGCCATGGGCAGGAGCAGGCTTAGCGCTATGTCCGGGCTATACGGTGGATGCGATAAACCCTCCCATCCGAGTTCCCGTAGCTTCTGACGAGTCATTAACGACGTGTGTGGTCTGGCGTTGTCCTGGTGGAACACTACACCCTTCTTGTTAACCAATTCTGGTTGAATTAAGCGTCTGACCAAATGGGAGCAGCTCATAGTGGATGATTTTCTTCCAATTCCATCAAACACACAGCAAAACCTTCCTGCCCGTCAATCCCGACTTGACCATTGTTTGAAACGATTCACCGGCCTTCGACCACGACCGTTTTCGCTTGATATTGTCTTATGATCAATTTTTCGTCGTCTGTCACCATCCGCTTCAAAAATGGGTCGAGTTCGTTTCGTTTCAGCAGCGTATCGCAGGCGTTTATTCGGTCCAAGAGGTTTTTTCCGTCAAATCATACGGCACCCAGACATCAAGCCTTTTTGTGTATCCAACCTCTGTAGATAGTTTAAAATGGTTTGGTGACTAATTCCCGTCTTCTGGGAGATGTCACGAGATGCCACATGCCGGTCTAACTCGATGTTTTACATGATTTGATCGGTATTCGTCGTCACAGGTCTTCCGCCGGGTGGCTTATCCATGGTGTCGTTTTGACTCGCTCTTAATCGTCGAAGCCATTCCTGCGCAGTTCGAAATCATAGAGTACCATCCCCCAAAACATCATTAATCTCACGGAAAGTTTCTCTAGCGGATTTGCTTGAAACGAAGGAAAACTTTAAAATAGCGCTAATTTCGGCATTAGTGAACTCCATGTTTACACGTCTATAACTGTTGAACGCAATATCCAAACTAATCATGCATAGCGTCGTTTTGTAGGTTATGTCAAATCCTCTCAAAGATGTATAGTATTGCTATATACGAACTCTGCATACATAGCCGCGAAATTCAAAAAATAAAAAGGCGGAAGGGAGATATTTGACAACCTAATATATTGGTATCGAGAATCTTCGAACGACCAAAGACATCTTACGAGCTCACGTGAACTTCCGTTGTCATATAGTATCTGCAAGGATAAGGCATCCGCTGCCCGTTACCGGTGCAATAGTAATCAGACAAAATTGTACCTTCTTCTAAAAAGCTCGAACTTTATAGTTAAAAAAATAACGACTGTTTAGTAAAATGACGGCTCTAAACTCACTAAGCGGAAGCTATAGTTGAGGCGATAAGATCAACAGAGACCATTCAGTGAAAATATCTGAAAGGTAGAAAAAGATACCATATTTGCATTAATAAACGTAAACTTTCTCTGGTCTAGTTAGCAAAAGTGTTAAATAATCTAATAAACCATTGCCCCTCTTGAAAACCATAAATTTCTCTACAAGCTACAAAACAGAAACAGAAAAATATATATAAAACCAAATCAAAAGCACCACAGAAATGCGCCAAACGAAAAGTGACCATAAAAAGGCAAAACGCCAACACATGCAACATTTCACGGTTGATCTCTTGACTCTCCACTAAGCGTATGTGCTTGTTGCCGCCCTACAAAGTTGGCCAAGTGTGTACGAGGAGCCTACCGGCAAATATGCATGTTACGCTAGTTGTCCAGTTAGCCGACTGATGACTTGTTGGGTCCAGTGAGTTTTTAGGATTTTTGCTGTCACAATGATTTTGCCTGGCAATGTCAGACGAGTAACCGTTTAAATTTGCAGCTTACACAGTTCATCTGAGCTGCGCGCCAAACCCCTAACCACTTTGGTGGTGGACAACTGCTGCATCGGAGCGATATAGTCGTGCTCATGCTTGAATATTCGTGTGGCCTTGATGTTATTCAATGATTTTGCTGCCAGTATAGCGATTTTTCATGCGCCGCTGCATTTGTTTTGCACACTTCACCTTTTTTTTATAGTGCACTATGTACGTATGTATAGCGTTGTATTATTGCGTGCGATTTTTGTCCATTGATATCTTTTGTTTTTGTTCAAGTTAATTTCTTTTTGTTTGTATGTGTTTCGATATGGCAAATGGTCGGCAGCGGCAGCGGTTCGCACATGGCGATAATTCGAAAGTGATAGGCAAACAATCGTTTAAATTCAAATTGACAATTTATTTAAGCAATTTTACGGTCGTGTTCATTTGCCGGCATACCAACCTACTCAAAAGTATTCATTTCCATTTGGCAGAATTTTTTTTGGACGAAGGTCCGGAATGTTTTTCGTGTGAATTGCTGTACATTTAAATAAGTATGTGTGCATAAAATTAATATTTTTGTATATCTACATATATATGTATGTTTATATAGATACATATTATATATATATATATATATGTATATATATATAGCATACAGTTAAACAAACCTTATGTGAAAGTCCATTAACTTTTCACAGTAACGGTTTTAGAACCAGCGCTCGTTTATGATTTTTACTCGATATGCGTTATTTACATAAACAACAGTAAATAGTAGACAAGTAATTAAATAGTGTAAATAAGTGAAGAATGAAAAATTATTATTTGTTCATTAAAAAGAAAATGAAATTTTTTACACTGTTTCTGGTCATCTGGCGGCAATTACGGGGTTTTTCCCAACTTAAAAAATATGTACTTATATTTAAATTTCAATTCATTTTATTAAATATCAAATTGAAAATTTGTAAAAATTTAAATTTAACTAATAAAGATGAGCTAGTCGGTTATAATCGAACATTTCATACTCTTGCAGCTTGCAAGAATTAAAGCCGGTGTAATACTTTCAGGTACATAAGGCTTGTTAGTTACTTTTATGGGTACTAGGGCAAGTTTTCAATCGATTTTATTTATTCTATTATTATTATTCTATGCACCGTTATTACAAAAATACGTTCGCTCAATTCTATTACGATAACTCCCATATTGGCCGATATATGCGATATAAAGTCACCTGCAATTCGCTTCAAACCATTTTTAAAACACAGAGATAATACGTAAATAGACAGATAGAAATGAATAGATGTTTTTGCACTGCGACCTATGGTCTGTTATGCTCTCGTCTCTATCAAATATGGTGACAAAGATCCAGTACTCTGAAAAATTCCAGGGGTTGCCGGGCGCGATTGATATGATGTGATCCCTGTCCACGATACTATTACCAGGACAGGATTTTCTCTAAATCTCAATAATATATCTCACACAGTGACCGATATTTTTGGTGAAAAGTCAACAAAAGGTTCTGGGGTATACATATTCGGTGCCCAGAGGCTTGAACAGTTTTGGTTCCAATTATCCAATTTTAAGTCATAAAGTGGTATTTTAAAAAGGCACTAATCGTGCAAACATTTATCCAGTTTTATTTAGTGCTTCTTGATTTCTACAAAGGAAAGTGAAATATTCAAATATAAATCTTTTTTTATATGGCTAGTAGTCGTAGCTATTTTCCGATTTCACTTTCATTTATTTTCATTTTCAAATTGTGACATGGGAGCGTCAATAGAATGTCATATACTGAATTTGGTTGAAATCGGTCAGACAGATCTCGAGATATACATATGTACGTTTTCACCTAAAAGTGGGCGATGCCACGCCCGTCGTGTAATATTGTTCACGACATTATTAGAGCCCTGTCATACCATCTGGGGGTAAAATCTGATATCTGATATTTACATAGTTATTGATTTTTCGCGCGTTTATCGTTATATGGAGAGTGAGCGAAGTTGCAATAGGATTTCATGCATTTTCACTCTGTTGGTAGAAGTTCTTATAGCATATAATTTTTCAAACCTCAACGAGAAAATATTATGTAGTATTATTCATAGTATTGCCCATCTGAAGATATACATTTTGCTCCGACTTGGAGATCAAGAACAAATATATACAATTATTGATACCCCTTTGATATGAACCGTATACCAGCAAGGGCATTCTGCATCGACCGAACAAATGGTAGTCATTATAGACAATATCTGAACTAAAAGATGGTCGAAGTAATAATTTCAAGGCGCTGTTTTCCAAATAAATTTAACCGATTTTGCAACATGACGCCGTTGTGGAAAATTATTGAATCGTGCCTAGTCGCGAAGTGCGGCTCGATGAATAGTTTTAGATAGCGTCCCTCATTTTTGGTTTCATCAAGCTCTAGAAGCTCCAGTTTTACCCTTACGACATTGTCAGTCCTTTAACCTTGGCTATCCACTAATTTTTGGTGTTCATTGAAAAGAGAAGAGAGAAATATAACGTTCAACTAGTGTGAATGCGATTAACAAATTAATGTAATCTTTAAAATATGTTTTTTCAAGTCCCACTCCCCATATAAAGGTTATGTTGAATACACCTAAAAGTGCAATAATTCACTGAGTAAATGAATGACAAAAGTCAAGTTTTTTAAAAGCAGGTGTAAACATCGGACAATGGGCATAACACCAACCACCCTTAGGTAAAATCCTTTTTCTCAGGAATTACTTAAAGAATTTCAACGCAATTTTGTGTGTAAGGTAGCCCAAACCTTCAAATCAAACACTGTGAAAATGGCAATATTTAAAGCCCATCAGATTCTTTCAGTATACAAATCAAACTTTGATGAAGTTAACAAAATAAATCCTTACACAAAAAATACCTTCAAGGTATTACATCTTTGCCCAAAAATTATCGAAATCGAAATATCTTTTCAAGGACACAGCTACTAAATAATTGGACACCAATCCATGTCGCTGACCTTTTACCGAATATATCGGTTGTGAGTTGTCGAATTGAAATTCGGGTGTAATATTTTTATGATGACAGCATGCACTTGTGCCAAAAATGAAACTAATTTAAATATTTTCGAATTTCCGGCTGATTTTGTACCCCATCTAACGGTCAATTTATAAAAACCCTGAAATTCAGAAATAATCTCTTTTTTACCGAAATAATCACTGTATCAACCGTGTATCCTGCTATCTAAAATAAATGAATTTGGGATATACTTTCATTCATTTGCCATTAGACCCACTGTGCAGCAGTTATCAACTTATAATTTCCAAATTATTTTCACAATTTCAATTGAAATAGTTTAAATCTAAATTAAATTAAAATAAATACTATTTTTGCATTTAAATATGTAATATCCAGCACACACATACACAAAAGTTGCATATATAATATTTATTCAGAAATACATACTAACGGTAACAAAATGTATATAATTGCAGGCAATATGCTTTTTAATTCACAAGCAGCAGCTGTTGCCTTCAGTGTAATGATGTTGGCAGCGAAAAAACAAGAAACGACAATGTGAAATCGACCGTGAAGGCACAAACAAGCAACGAGCCATGGCGATCCTTATATGAAATTGCACACATATACCCAACAAATGTGAGTGTAGGTATGTAAATTAAAATTTCCAATACTTTGTAATGCGTTCATCGCTTCCAGGAAACAGCAAAGAACACGCGCAAAATTACATATATTCATTAACACTTCTGTTCTGATGTATATGTATGTATGTATGTTGATATATAATACATACCTAGAGATATATATACACATATGTTTATTAAAATATGGAATTGCAGCAGCAAAAAATTATGCAATTAATAGTAAGCTTACGTTTGGCATATAAATATGTATGTATATACATACATATAATAATACACACTATATATGTATTTTGTGACTGTTGTTTGTATGTATATACTTAAAGGACTCTCAATAACCTGCTTACTTACTATAAACAAAGGCAGTAAAGGCCTAGTAAGAATCAATTAAGTAATTTGTCTTATTCTCGTGTCCATATCTAGGAGTCTTGAGTATTATAAACAACCAGCCATCACAGCTCATCAACCGGTATCCTGTGTTACCTTTGGTGCGAGGTTAAATACTACGACTTAAGGGGTGACGGGTTTCAAAAAATCGAATATTTTTATTGTCTTATTAAATACTTCTACATCTCTACAACATTGTTATAAATTTTCATGTTGGTCCGAGTAATAGTTTTGGACATACAGCTTTGAGAACTTGTGCGCTCGAGGCTAGCTAGGCTAAGTGCGCCATCTTTAAACACCATTTTCTTGAAACTGTGTTTTTTAAGTCGGTTGGCAAGATTTCTCAAGATTTACGCAACCGAACTTCATCAAAATTTATACAGGCCTTTGAGATACAAAGACTTGGACGAAGTATTTTTTTTCGATTACAACTATTTGAAAAAAAAAATTCGCGACATTTAATTTTTTTTGTAGAAATGTCTGCAAAAGATCACAGCTACTTTCAATAAGTTGAATTTACATTTTACTTAACGCTCCCACTCAATAACACACAGCACTTCTTTTAGTAAAAACATTCTATGGTTTAGGTTAGATCTCACGAAAAATCAGCCTGCTCAGATTTGTTCAAAAAGACCATCACATATGTACATATTTAGTGTGCTGGCTTATATCTATACCAGCCATTTCGTATATAGTATGGCAACCAAGGTGCTTCAACCTTAGTCAGTCGAAAAGTGGACAGAGGAGGTGAAAGTGTCTATATGATTCCACCTCATTCTCCTTCCTGCACTTCGTGAGTGCCAAGGGAACTGTGTCCAGTTAGAACATACTATGTATATCATTCAGGTCATGTGAACTTTGCTAAAAACTAGTAGTTTCATAGACCTTTTATGTTCCACTCCAGCCAGAAGGCTAACGCAGGGGAAAACCTGTTCGTTCCCAACCCAATGGGATTTGGGTAAGAGTGCGCTCTCTTGCGAACTCATTAGCTTTAGAGTAGCAACTATACTAAATAAATATAAGATTTCTTTGAATTGAAGAACCCTATGTAAAACCTGTTTTGATACCAGTATCAATAGATTTAAAAGCCTAAATTTTCAAAATGCTATCCATTAGCCCAATTTGACATGTGAGCTAATCATGTTTTTAGCAATGTTAAAAAATCAACTACAGCTAGACTAAACGAATGTAGCTCTTATTAAGCTAATGATGAAAAGTTAAAAAAAATTTATTGCCAGTTCGCATCGATTTTGAGACATAGTCAATGCCTCTTAGCAAAATTAACACTGCTAATAGTATAACAATAAATGATATATCACTTGGTATATGAAGTCTTTTGAGGTCATTAGAGAAGTGGGGTTTACTTACACGGAGTGACCCCGGATTTTTATTCAGTAAATGATATCAAGTCGCCAGCATCCTTAATAATAATAGGTTGTCAAAAAAGTCTTGCGGTATTTTCGCTAGTTGGCGCTGAATGCGCGTAGTTCTAGTTTTATTCGTCGCATCGGGTCATGCTATACCTTTTTGGAAAGCTCATTTCACGCGCGTTTCTTTTAAGTCGTTCGTGAGTTATAGCGTCGCAAACATGGAGCAAAATAAGAGAAAATACGGCATATTTTACAGTACTACTACGATAAAGGCAAAAATGCATCTCAAGACGCCAATAAAATTTGTGCAGTTTATTGAGTCATCAAAAATTCATTTCAATTTCAATAAAAAAAAATTCAACAAAAAAATACCGCAAGACTTTTTTGACAACCCATTATTTGGATCATATTTTTTGAACAGCTACGAACAAAAACTTTTGATGTGGTCTGCAACTGCTCAGTCGGTAACTGTACCAACTTAGTTCACAAGAAAATTTCATCTGATCAAAGGAAGAACACGACCTTACGAATTTAGCTGTATAATTTCTCTCGGTTGAAAAAGGCCCTGACACCAGGAAAGTACCTTCTTAACTGCAAATTACAGTTGAAGGTTACAAAAACCTTATCTAATAGAAATGGGATCGAAACTATCTGTTCTTAAAATAGTTTTTAGTTGTGAAAATAACCTAACCTAATATCCAAAAAACTGTAAGTCACCTTCCATTTCAATAGATTTTATTCATCACTCACTTCTGCATTCTAGTTGTGTGCAGCGTATATCTGTAATTTTTATAAAAGCAATATATTAGTATATTTTCGTTTCTGGCATCACCTTAAACTTCGAATATGCGGTACAGGGTTTGCGTAGGTGTATTACATATACAATAAATATATATACATATGTACATATGTTTATTCCGGGGTGTATGGCTCAGGGTTTTTGTTGAGTATCGAATGTTGCATGCAACGCAGCATCAACAACAGGAATGCCATTTGTGATAACATAAAATTTATGAGTTTAACTGCGAATGTATTTATGTACGGTATATGTAATTTTTATGTAATTCATGGTGAACTGATTGCATGCAAAAAAAGTTTTATGGGAAAAAATGCCAAGTAAAATGTAAAATGAAAGCTACTGGCAATTTAAATATTCCTAAGCAGCCTTGTTTAATTAAATTTTACAAAAAAAAAATTTATTAACACTGATCACATTTAATACATTTATTACCAAATCAGGCACTGTGACTTCGACCTTGAAATCATACTATTAAACCAAACGCTTGGGTTCGTTTTAAAACGTTTAAGACTTATCAGTTTTCGATTACTGAAGAAAACATATAAAGTGTGCAAGGACGGGTTTGTTCGGACACTTATAACTCGAGATCTGCTCAACCAATTTTCATGGTTATTGATTCGTTGGATTTGTCTCCGCCCCGAATAGCAGAATACATATTAAAAACAATGAAAACTCGATATGTGTTATCAATACTTAATCCTCTTATATGTATGTATGTATATACTATTTTTCATACAAATTTTTTTTTCAATTTTTGTTTCTTTTGTTCTTTAATATTTTGATTTTTAAATTATTTGAATCTTTCGATTTCGGTCGCTTGCTTTTTCATACAAATTTTTTTCAATTTTTGTTTTTTTTTTTTTAATATTTTGATTTTTAAATTATTTGAATCTTTCAATTTCGGTCGCTTGCTTTTTTATTCCGGCTATTTAAAAGAAAAACTTTTGAAAATTATTCAGTGAAAACTTTATGTGTGTTGCAGATTGAAATTTGTTACGAAGCCACGAAGAGGTCGCCGTAATATCGGTCGGCGTTCTTTTTGCCATCAACGTATGGCAGCCCAAGCAAGGCAAGGCAAGAAGTACTCCCAAAATGCGATGACATACGTGCGGAATTATGGATCGCGGTCATTCAGCAAGCGATCGTCACGATATCACAGCACGACTTTTCAAACAACAGTTGCGATGTTTCATGGACTTTATCTTGGAGTAATGTAGGTATATGTGGTGCTGTTAGATGCTAGATGTACTATGTTTTGTGACAACAGAGAGGTTTGTCGCACGTACACATTCTTCTTTGGACGGTGGATGGTGGTTACACCAGATCAAATTGAAGAAATCATTTCTGCGGAAATTCCTGACGCAGAGAAAGATTCAGTATTATAAGAAGTGATAAAAATCAATATGGTACATGGACCTTGCGGACTCCACAATCCCATTTCGGTTTGTATGTCTGGCAATAAATGCACGAAACACTATCCACGTGCTTTTCATTCGGAAACACAAACTAGAAATGGTGGATATCCAATGTATCAGCGTCGCTCACCAGATGACAATGGCAGAACATTTTAGCATTCAATTTAGAGGCGTGAATATTGAAGTTAACAACACATCGAAGTCGACAACATATGGATCGTACCATATTCGCCACTGTTGTCTAATTCACATTCAAAAGTAGCGTCAATGTTGCGTATTGCAGTTTGGTGTAATCGATAAAATACGTTTGTAAATACGTCACCAAAGGAAGCAACATGATGGTTACTGGTCTTGAACGATACGGTCGATACGTGAACTGCAATAAAGCGCTTTGTATGATATTTACTTTTGCGATTCATGAACGTTTTCCGACTGTTGTTCGTCTCGCAGTTAATTTGGAGAATGACCAAATAGTCTATTTCAACACAGAGAATACAGTACAGACAGGGGAACAGTGGCGTAGCTACAACTTCGGGCGCCCGGGGCCAATGATGTTCTGCCGCCCCCTTTTATCTACCTACCAACAAGTTTCATGAGGTGGTTCGAACAAAAGTTAATTTTTACAAAATATCTTCGATGTTAAGTATATAAAATTTAGGAACTAGAAGCCACGCAAATTCTGAAGTTAAAAAATTCTCACAATACGGTTTTTGAGAAATTGATAGAAAATTTACAAGACATCTTATTAAAAGTCATAGAAAAAAACCATTTTCGCCCTATATTTGTACACTTTTGACACAATTTGCAGGAATTTTTGCCCGAATTGGAGTTTTTAAATACCATGTTTGAAAATTTGGAGAAATAAAAGTATTTGTTACATTCAAAGCATAGTGAGTCAGAGTAGACTGTCCAATCTTGCGAATCTCTCAATAGAATGTGAAACTGCTTCAACTTTAAATTACAATGATATGATATGTGATTTTGCAGCGATCAAAGCTAGAAAAGTGCATTTTTAAGTTCTATCACTATTTTTAAGAACGATATAAGCCAACAAATATAAGACAAATTCAAAGACTGAAGAGTATTCGAGTAAAAATTAATATTTTTCATTGTTATTCAGATTATTACATTGTGAGTGTACAACTCTTTATCTTTTATAATAAATTTTGTAAAAAAAATTGTTGAAGTATTTTTCTGAATATTAAAAAACAGCGAAGATCGTTTTGCCGCCCCCAAGACGTTGCGCCCGGGGCGACGGCCCCTTCGCCCCCCTAGCTACGCCACTGCAGGAGAAACACCCCAGGAACAAAATTAACATTTACAAGTTTTTTCTCAACTTTCGTCAGTGGACCGTTTGCGAGAACTTGCTCTATTCGGAAATACCTTGATATTATTCATGCAATTACAATTACAATTGCTGGAACATGATAATCACTGGAATGAAGTTCGCACACTTTTCGCGATGATCAGCCTTCAAATTCGCGTCAGTTATGGGATACGACCAAAAATTACATTGCCGAAGACATTTTACATCGTATACGCTAAGAATTGGAAATGGGTCAATACCGGTTGATACTTCCGGTGGTTTGATATCAATTCCATATGCCGTTTATCAATTCACGAAAGATGGACTCATCAGGAATGTTTATACGAACATTGGACAAATTATCGTTAGTACGATTCCTTAAATGCATGCGCAATGTTAGCTGGCAAAAATACCGATGTTGTTGACTTAAACTGGAAGATTCAAAGTCAAATTCCGGGAGACTTGCGGTCATACAAATCGATCGATCGTCTTGACAATGAAGACAACACCGTGAATTATCCAGTGGTATTTCTAAATAAATTCTTTGGAGAGGCTTGGTATGCCAACGCATCATTTGCGTCTCAAAGTTGGATCTTTTGTTATTATGTTTCGAAATATGATTGGTACGCACCTATCAAATATGTACATGGGGCAGAATGCTTGATTCTACGGATTTCTTTTGAGTTCTAACGATTTGCCATTTCAGTTCAAATCATTTTTAGAAATGCTTTCAAATATTAACCCTTTGGCAAATGAGGATAAGCATAAGGAACAGAGGGGCAGAGGGGCAGAGAAGAAAATCGCAATGCGAATTAGTTCTGATATTCACCAAAATGAAATACCTTTTTGAGGTTATTTTATTATGTGGTGATTTTGCAGTTTTCCAGTTCAAACTATTCCGCTTTAGTTGGTAATTGTTTGAAACGGTGCTCACTTTGAAATTTTTTGTGTCTCAAATGACGAAATCGAATCCTTATACAACAGTTTTCTTTTGCGTGTTGGAGAAGGTCGAGAGCTCTCTCCAGAGTCGAAAATCAATATACCAGAAGAGATAATTTTGCTAAATGAAAATTTAGTGGATTGGGTATTTCAGTCTCAGTCTGGTGTTATTAGTCAAAACCATTTGAAGGATCGGGCAATTTTGTGTCCAAAAAATGATCACTGTACGATAATAAATAGCGAAATAGTAAATATGTAGCCCGGTGAAGAAAGGGTATATTATAGCGTGGATACTGTCGTTTCTGAAGATCCTCAAGAGCATGTCGGATTCCCTGAATTTCTAAACCATTTCAGTTTTCATGAGTTTCCAAGGTTGGAACAGTTGTGATGTTAATCCGCAATCTTAATACATATGAAGGGTTGGTCAATGGGACTGCTTGATAGTTACATTGTAATTGTTTGGAAAAAACCGGTGAATGACAAGGGAAAAAAATCTCAAATAAATGATAATCAACACAAAATGAATTTTTGTAACAATAAACAAATTTCAAGAGTTGGTGTTTTTCAAGGAAAATGACATTTAATTTCTCAAGATATCAAAGTTACCACTACGAATGTAGTTTTCCATGAAGTACTTGAATAAATTGAGTTTTTATAAAAATTTTTTTTTACTTTTTTCATTTTAAATAACGGAGTCCCCCGATTATCGGGGGTTATTACTAGTGTATATAAATGAACAGCGTGACGACGTGAGGCGACTTAGCTACGCTCGGTTCATCTGAATATATGAGACTATATGTGACTTGTCGCCGAATTTTTGTGATATTGATCTGATATTTTGCATACTTCCTTTTCTCCCCAAGCACCTGAAATACGCAAAAACTTTCGACTTTCGCGTTTTTAATTTCTACACTCTTGCAGCATGTTGCTACAGAGTAAAATCATTCACCTAATGATTGTTTGAAACACCTAAAACTAAGCGAGATAGATATATATATGGTTTTATACAGGAATTTATCAGAATAACGAGACGAGTTGCAAACGATAACTTGAGTTCAAATTGAGATATCTGGATAAAACTGCGCGCAGGTGGTTATTGGCACCAAAGTATGGTTGGTATTGCAGATATGCGATATCCGACCATTGCCACGACCACAAAACGTCATTAATCGATAACCTATAAAGTGTAAAAATTAAGCATTAAGTTCAGATACAAAGTTATACTTTGCTACAGGGGATTGCAGTAGCAACATTTTGGGATAAAAGCCGTTCAAAAGTAGGCGTGGCCGTCCCTAAATGGTTTTATGTACATATCGATCAAAACTCAGAAGCTGAATTAACCGAACTTACTGAAAAGAAGCGATAAGATCAGATAATAACCACGCCCACTCTCTTCCCTTATAACGGTTAAGTTGAAAATTGGTAAAAGTGCGATAAGTCACTGAATAAATTTCACAATGAAAATGGAGGAGAAATGCTATAATATATAAGAGCTGGTGAGAAAATCAAACAATGTCCACGGCACCGCCTCTATTTTTCAGGAACTATGCGATCAGTTCCAACCAAATTTTTACCATTTACAATAAACACTATCAAACTGGGCGACAAGGCCTACTCTCATTATAACACAACTTTAAATTCCAGCAGATTCTTTACATTTAAAGTATACAAATTAAACATCAGTGAAGTTATCAGAATAAATATTTACACAAAAATAGCCCTTAAGGTATATCATCTCACGTCCAAAAATTGGCGACATCGCACTCTAATTTTTCATGGACCCACATACCAAATATATGCATTTGTCTACTCTTTTACCAAACATATCGGTTAATCTTTGAGGTCTGGCATTGCAATTCGGGTTGAATAACAGGATTTCCAATAACACCGCTACACATTTTTTTTAATGAAACAAAACCGGTTTGGGATATCTATGAAATTCTTTATTCCTGTGCGAGTACATTCGATGCCTTTATGTATAAAACTCTGGCACAGTAACGTGCTTGTCTTGATCATCACAGAAGAAGTACGGCCCAATGACCCCGTCGGCTGATAAACCGCACCAAACCGTAATTTTTTAACAAAAACACATATTTTACACAGAAGATGCTTTCCAAAGTAAAATGGACTTAAAAAGAAGCGGAACAAATGGGTTTTTCGGCAAAATCAATTAATTTTATTCAAAACTAGATTTTGCTTTATTTTACAATAAAATTACAACATTAAATATTTAATTTATCTCTTAATTATATTAAATTATTCAATTATCTTCATATTCATTTTCTTCTATTCTCTTTTCAAGCGGGTGAAGATTATTGCCTACACCCATATACATGTTAGTAAATAGAATATCCTTCTTATCATTGATACAGAAGCATATCGGGCTCAAGCTAATGCCAGAATTAAAAGTACGACGCATGGCTTGGGCATGGTAAATGTTAATTATCTGTGAATTAAGGACATTAATAAATACTTATGAAACAATAGGTATTTTTAAACTATTAATGTTAATTACAAATAAGGAATAATTATAATGACCTGATGTTCATGAAATTTTAAAATGAACAATTCAGAGTAATCTCTCAACATCATCAAATTGTCAACATGATCTCGTTCGACAGTAAACATAAAATATTTTGTACTTTCATATGTTCTCAAGCCAATGATGTTTGAAATTACGCCAGCAACTCTGTTTTAAATACTAGAAATAATGAACATTGATTTATGATTTAAAATTATTGATATGACATTTCCAGGGTGATATTACTTTTATTTACTAACTTGTTAATGATTATTCAATTGAACTTCATATAAATTAATAAATAAATAAAATAAATAAATAAAATGAATACATTTCAACTCACCGGTAATCTGATAAATAGGTCCTGCTGCCGCCATTGGTCAAATATACAAATTAGATAGTCAAAGATCTCAAAATTTAGCGTAAAGTTATAATTTTTTAAATATTTTTTTTAATACTAATACAAATTATTTTTTTATTAAAACTTTTTTGATACAATTATTTCAGTCTTTAAATTCTCTTGTTTGTTTTTATATAAATTGATTTATTGTAACTATGGACATTAGAGTATGGTAACTAGGTTATGTGTTTAGAGTTGATGACTTCGCACAATGAATTTTAAATTAAAAATTATCAGACTCCATTTCCTTTAACTCTTTCTAATTTATCATCAAACCTAATAGAAAAATATCATAAGTAGTAAATATATTGTGATACATATTATATTTAATAGTATATATGCTGTTCTATAAATATTAAGTTTTATCTTATTAATTTAACTTGGTTTAACTTTGGTAATTAGTATGAAATCAATGGCAATTAAAGTCATATTTATTATGATATATTAACTCTCTAAATATATTTTTTTTTTGGCCTTCAAAATCTCTTTAAAATTTTTGTGCTTTCCTAATCTTTGTTCTTTTAAAATCAAAGGTCTGATTTGTGAGAAAGACATCAACGTGTGTTTGAAGGATTCACAGAAAGACGCCTATGAAATTCAATGAAATTAATAGAGAGAAAAAAAATAGTGTAAAGCGTCTTTTCTTAGCGAAAATTAAAAAGCATTCAAGTTGTAAAATGGATTAATTTTTCATCTGTCTCACTTCTTAAAATGCTTCTAACTTACTCTTGGAACATTTAATAGGCGTGCCAATAGACTCTCTATTTATTTTATTGTGAGTACAAAATTTTATAGAAGTTGTGCATGATATTGAGATATTATGTTCGGTTTCCTGAAAGTAATCTTTTAAAATAATTTTAATTATTTTTAACGTGGTTACACAAATGTGGATGTAAAATATGGAGTAAAATAAGGCACCAATATTTATTTATATTTCATTACTCACCAATTACTTGAATAATAATATTTTAGGACTAATTATTTTCTCCAAATATTTTATCCGCAAAACTGTGTAATTTTTCCAAACTTAATCGAGATGAATTTTTTTATTATTGTTTCTTATTCTTAATATGTAAATATTTGTAAATAAGTTACAAGATAAAATTGAATTTTAATAGAAAATTTAGAGTTTTCTCTCAAAATAAATTAAAAAAAAAAATAAAACTTAAATTGTATTTTTTTTTTTTTAATAATTAAAATAGTAATACGCTGTAACTCACGAACGACTTAAAAGAAACGATAATCAATCAAACACGTGTTAGCGCGTGAAATGAGCTTTCCAAAAGGTATGGCATGACCCAATGCGACAAATAAAACTAGAACTACGCGCTTTCAGCGCCAACTAGCGAAAGTACCGCAAGACTTTTTTGACAACCTACTATAATAGTACGTGATAAATATAAACGATATAAAGAAGACAAAGTACTTTGATAGTTACTTAAAACCAGTTAAAATGATTTCATAAGATGTAAATAACTGATATAAGGCCTTTGTTTCAATAAAATAAGCAAAGATAAATTAAATTAATAGAACAAAAAGCTAGTAATCTATATATATGTATAAAATTAAGTGGCAAAACTTCCTGTTCGCATACTCCTCCTAGACGGCTTGCCCGATTTCAATGAAATTTTCAGGGGTGATTGGGGTCTGTTTGGAGGGTGCACATAAGAAATTTAATGTGTGCATCATGGCACGTTTTGCAAAAAAAAAAAAATGATACATCCCGCCTATACAAATTCTCATGAAATTGTTATTGTTTCGTAATTGCTTCCATGCGGTTTGCAAATACACTGTTGGTGGGTCTTATTGCATATGCGTGTGCGGGTAAAATACATAGTTTAAGATGTAGTTTTAGGTTAATTTTTCAATTTTTATTTATGTACTTCAAATATGCATACTCTAGCACGACCATAGGGGAAAACACTAACTACCTTTTTCGAGTTGTGTGAAAACGATGAATTTGCAAGAACATTGCTATATTCCGAAATACCACAATATTTCACTTGGAATCCATCATCGAAAACATTTCAACGACGAAAGCAAGGGGAGCGTGTTGACGGTTATCCAAATGTCCGGGCGATGCCATAAGACGCATTTACACCATCCATCCGAACAACGCCGAATGTTTCTAATTGCGTCTGCTATTAGTCAACGTGCGCGGACCAAGATCATTTGATGATTTGAAAATGAAATGATTTGATTTGTTAGAAGATGATATGCATTGGGACACCGCACTTCTTGACGCATCACTCACATCTCATCCAAAATATATACTCGTACTATTCGCCATAATAATATAATGCCTTCCATCAAATCCGCAATAACTGTGGAATAAGTACAAAGACTGCATGACCGAGGACTTATTAATTTTGGCGCGTAATCGAGCATCGGACGCAGACTTGCTATATACATTACAAATGTATAATGATGCTTTGATATTGGTTGAAGATCTGTGCCTTACAATTGCGAATAAGGCATTAGCGCAACTTGGCATAACTGCGCTCAATCGTTCTGCGATTGATATGCTTGACCATGAGCTTCAACGTGAACAACAATACGATTGCAATGAATTGCGTGCTTTCATACAAGCTTACATTACCAAATTGAATATTCAGCAGAAAAATGCTTATGATAAGATTATACGAGCGGTTGACAATAACGCCGGTGGATTCTACTTTCTGGATTCGCCCGGTGGTACAGGGAAAACGTTTCTGATCTCTTTGATTCTTGCTACTATACGGTCACAGCAGAAAATTGCGCTGGCAATTGCTTCGTCAGGCATCGCTGCTACTCTACATGATGGTGGCCTAACAGCACATTCTGCGTTGAAATTATCGTTGAACATCCAAGTCGTTGAAACACCAACGTGCAACATATCGAGGAATTCAACAATGGCAAAAGTTTTGCGAGGAGCTGGAATAGTTCTATGGGATGAGTGCCCAATGGCTAACAAAAAGTCATTAGAAGCATTCAATAGAACAATGCAAGATTTACGCCAAAAGCAACAACTTTTTGGCTGAGCATTATTCTTATTATCCGGCGATTTTCGGCAAACTTTGTCAGTCACTCCTCGATCAACTCCTGCCGACGAAATAAACGCATGTTTAAAATCGTCAGTTTTGTGGAGACATGTTCAAAGGCTGACTCTTACCTGCGAGTACTCTTAACATGCGAGTCCAATTGCAAAATGATCGATCCACAGCGGCGTTTTCGAAGCAGTTGTTGGACATTGGCGAAGGCAAAATAGAATCGATGATACCGGTTTGATCACATTGCCGAACAACTATTGTACACTTTTACAATCGAAAGAAGAATTGATTGAAAGTGAATTTCCGAATATTGTTCAACACTATCAACGCCATGATTATGCGCGTTCACTTAAGCGCAATATTGGCACCGAAAAATGTACACGTCAACGAAATCAAATTTGCCATTCAAGAAAAACTGCTAGGAGAAGCTACAACATATATGTACATCGATTGATAGCGTTTTAAATCAAGATGAAGTAGTCAATTATCCAACTGAATTCTTGAATTCTTTGGATCCCCCCGGTCTGCCACCGCATCGTTTGGTCCTGAAAGTCGGTTCACTGAAGCCACCGACTTTGTGTAATGGCACAAGACTTTCAGTCATAAAATTTTGACCAAATTTGATTGAAGCAACAATACTAAATGGCAAGGCAGCAGGTCATGTTGTACTCTTACCCCGCATTCCCATGATTCCAACGGACATGCCGTTTGAATTTAAGCGCTTGCAGTTCCCAGTACGTCTTGCCTTTGCGATGACCATCAACAAATCGCAAGGCCAAACGTTTCAAGTGTGCGGCGTCAATTTGGAAGAACCGTGCTTCTCCCTCGGCCAAATGTTCGTCGCATGCTCGAGAGTGGGAACACCAAGGTGCTTCTGCATTTACGCGCCAGGTGGAAAAACCAAAAATGTTGTATACCAATATGTTTTATAAATGTTTTATAAATAACAGTTTTACAACAATAAATAAAACACAAAGTAAAAACCCTTAAGAGTTTTAATCGATTTAGGTGTAGCGAAACGCACAGGGTAACAGCTAGTTATAAATATATACAATATGAGCGATGTCCATTTCACACAGCAGACTCATCAGTTTGTTAGAACTCATCTTAAGGCCAGTGGACTACATTTTTCGTTTTTTTCATTTGGAGTATAAACGTATAAGTTTTTAGATGTGCCAACTCGGAAGCAATCCACATACAATTAGCTGTGTGAAAAACACGAATTCTCCAAATTTAAACCGGCGATAGTCAAGGATTGACCTTGTGCTTTTTTGATAGTTATTGTGAAAGCAAGGGCACAGGACATTGTTCATAGTAAATAAAAACTGTATTTGACAGTTCAAAAAAAAAGTGCTCCGATTGTCACCAAACTTTCCAAGATTACTCGTCAGGTCAATCTAAAGATTTCCTGAATGTTTCATTGAAACTTGTCCAGCCGTTTCGGAGCCTACCCGGAACATACAGACATATTTTTTTTTTTATATACATATATGGATAGTTTCCTCCTGCAAAATAAAGAAAATTTAATAATAGTAAATTTTAATAATTTCCACTCGTTGTTGGATCGTATATCTTTTTTCTAAGTACTAAATATGTCAAATCCAATGACAATGATTTGCATTTTCAACAAAAAATATTTAAATGACAACATGCTGTCAATTTCATTGAGGTGGAATTTGAAAAGGTAAGTTTACAGATTAAATGAAATGGTCCATCCTAGAGCCAATGTTAATTACAGCAATGCCTCCTTGTTTGCGGAAGGTAAAAGTACCAAGATGTTTCAACCACAATCATCAAAATGATGGATAATGGAGTAAAAAGTGCGTGAATGCTTCCACTCCACTTTCTTCTATAATACAATTTGCATCCGACTGGCATTAATAAGAACACTTGCTACCATATTGCGGTAAGATAAACTTTGCTAAGGGCAAGCGGTTTAGTAGATCTTCTACATTCTAATCTAGGTCAGAAAGTCTCTACAGCCTTTGCTTCGACTTATCCGGGAAAAACCTTACTGCGTCTCTTCTCCCAGTCCACATATCCCTTGTGGTTATGTGAGTGAAGAAGACACACTTTTCGAGCACTCTCAAACCCCTCGACGACCACGAAGGCGCTCTTTTTCAATAAAGAATTCCAATGAAGCTCAAATGAAGACAATTTTTATTGTTTTGGCAAGTCGTTTATTGAACTTCACGTTATAAGAACTTCCCTTAATATTATATTAGGTTGTCAAATATCTCCCTTCCGCCTTTTTGTTTTTTGAATTTCGCGGCTATGTATAAAGCGCTACAGAGCTCGTATCTGGCAATACTATACATCTTTGAGGGGATTTGACATAACCTACAATACGACGCTATGCATGATTACTTTGGATATTGCGTTCAACAGTTATAGACGTGTAAACATGGAGTTCACTAACGCCGAAATTCGCGCTATTTTAAAGTTTTCCTTCGTCGGAAGCAAATCCGCTAGAGAAACTTTCCGAGAGATTAATGATGTTTTGGAGGATGGTACTCTCTCATTTCGAACTGAAAACGACACCAAGGATAAGACAGCCGGCGGAAGACCTGTGACGACGAATACCGATTAAATCATGGAAAACATCGAGTTAGACCGGCATGTGGCATCTCGTGACATCGCCCAGAAGATGAGAGTTAGTCACCAAACCATTTTAAACCATCTGCAGAAGGCTGGATACACAAAAAAGCTTGATGTTAGGGTGCCGCATCATTTGACCTTCAGGACCGAATCAACGCCTGCGATATGCTGCTGAAACGGAACGAACTCGACCCATTTTTGAAGCGGATGGTGACTACGACAATATCAAGCGAAAACGGTCTTGGTCGAAGGCCGGTGAATCATCCCAAACAGTGGCCAAGCCGGGATTAACGGCCACGAAGGTTTTGCTGTGTGTTTGGTGGAATTGGAAGGGAATCATCCACTATGAGCTGCTCCCATATGACCAGACGCTTAATTCTACCATCTACTGCGAACAACTGGACCGTTTGAAGCAGGCGATCGACCAGAAGCGTCCAGAATTGGCCAACAGGAAGGGTGTAGTGTTCTACCAGGACCAGACCACACACTTCACACACACACTTGTTGGTGTAAAGTTGAACTCAAAAGAGGCTTGTGAAAAATGGCTGACCGAGTTCTTCGCAAATAAGGAGGGGGCTTCTACGAGAGGGGTATTATGAAGTTGCCCTCCAGATGGAAACAGATTATCGAACGAAACGGCGGATTTGAACTAAATCCGATCACTGTAAGAATGTTTATAAAGCATTGAATAAAGAGCAAAACAGCGGAAGGGAGATATTTGACTTACTTATATAAGAACCAATATGCAAAACTCTTAAGTAAACATAGGTATCTCATACAAATTTTAAGTGAAAATATGATATTATTCTTCATTGGACATAATCGCTCATTTTAACACGAATGGATGTTTGAAGGTGTTAAAAACATATGTACATAAGTTTGACGCGACTGCGTTAGCATATATCAATATATTCTCGTCAATTATTTCGCTTTAGTTTTTTTTACTTACTAACTTTTTTCCAATAAAAATCACAAGCGGCATTTGCGACATACTTGTAAGCTTCTTTTGTCAGTAATCCACATTTAATTGAATGCCTCTCCATATCTTTCAAAACGGTTTGTGTAGATATGTCTGTATGCGTTAGTGAAAGTCCTAGACGACTTCGGTTTAAAATCACTGCTATGTCATTTACAAAGTACATAGGTATGTATGTACATATAATCATAAGTAGCTTGTAACACAGAAGTATACTTTTTGTATTTCAGAGAGATTTATTGCTAGAAAATTATTTCTCAAGAAAAGATGGCAATATTAGAAGACATCGTAAGGCTAAGAACTTTAAGCATAAAAGCAATTGGTTTATCCATCAAGGGCATGAGCATTGGATTAGCAACATTGGCAGGTCAATAATACAAATATACATACATATTGATTTAAGATTTTTTTTTAGATTTAATTTAAGGGCATACACCAGATTGTTTGGTCCCTTAATTGGGAAGGTGCCGCAGCCCCAGCGGCATTAAAAGAGCGCAAATCGGGTGTTAGATTCGTGATGTGAGAGAGACCCCATCGCCGTGTTCTGGCATTTAACCGGGTGTATGAACGTCTAGCCACAATTCGCATCAAAGCGAAGTTCTCCAGCATATCGCTGATTTATGTCTATGTCTCGTTGGAAGAAAAGAAGATGTTGCACAAGATGCTTTCTATGAGCGCCTAGAACGAACCTATGAGCGCTGCTCCGACCACAATGTCAAAAATGAGTTTGCCGTTTTCAACGCTACAGTGGATAAATAAGGTGTTAATTGTTGGAAAACTTAATCTCCATAACATAAAATACACAAATAGGCTGGAAGTGATCGATTTTGCCGGGACTCGGAGTATGATTGTCTGTAATACCAAATCCCGCCAAAGGAAACTGTGTGCAACCCATCAAGCTATATGATTAACTTCGAATCGAAAATCTCGCAACCAAATCGACTAAGTTCTGATAGACAGAATACATGTATCCTAGTGTTCTAGACCTGCGTACGTCCGAGCAATCCAGAACCGATGGCCTATAGGTAGAGCGTTTCAAACACGACGGTGAAGAACTGACGAGGTGCATGCATCAGCTTCTTTGCAGAATATGGTCGGACGAAAGCATACCCGATGATTGAAACCTAAGTGGGCTCTGTTAAATTCATAAAAACGGGGCCATATAGTCTACGCCAATTATGGTGTGATAAGCCTCGTCAATAACACATATTGTAAACCATAAGACCAATAAATTGAATGGCCCTTATCAGAGTAACTTTAAGCCTGGTAATCCCATCATTGACCTGATGTTCACGACGTACCAAATCCTGGTAGACCCGAGATAAAATTATATATAAGTATATACACATATTTTGGCACTATTCTTCTTTTTCTGCCATAAAAATAAATATTTGTGTTTCATTATTATTTATGGTTAGCTCTTACCCCTTTGCCCTCGTTTGCTATGTCAATACTTGCATTTTATTTACCGTGAATCTGCTTTACTGAATACTTGTTCGTATACACCTTAGATTTTCATTGGTAAACATACAATTGGTTTTTGTAAATATTTGCTTTTGCCGTCGGAAATGCCTTGGGCATAATTGTAGACTCCTTTGTGTGGTCATACTTACACACACTTCTATACATTTATTGATATACAGAAGCCAACAAGTAGAGAAAATAGACCCAACTTCGCCATGATAAATGATTTTCAAATTACTTTCTAGTCACTTTATCCTGTCAGAACGTCAGGTATTAAACGCTCAGCAGCAAAGGTAATGATTGTCAGTTTTGGCAAATTCCTTGCACGTTTATGCCATCGAAATAGGTGGTGGGTGACAGTGGTGATGCTTATCGTACCCGCTAAGGGCTACTTACCTAAATAAATACATACACAGAGTAGTTTGATGGTATTGTCACCGGTTTGTTGTTGCTGTAAAAACATAAATAAATTAATGCAATGCACGTTTTCGCTTCCACTTTGAAGTCAACAAGCGTCCAGTCGACAAAGTACTCGCAAAATAGGTGTTAACTGCATTGTAATCGAAGCTAATAACTTCAGCAAGTATGCAACAAGCAATCATAGATTCAATGTTTATAGTCGTTTGAAGTATGACAGTGCTATTTTTTAAGTTGAAACTTAAGAATAAACACCATGAACCGGTTATAAATATTACAAATCGTGATAATTTTAGCAATTTTACTAATATCAAGAGATAGCAATACTATTTCTAAACATCTATCTGTTTAACTTTTCCGAATATTTACTATTTGATACCCTTTTAATAAGAAAACTTGAGTGTGTTTTTAAACGTTTCTTTATGACAGTTGAGAACACTATTTCGAAATATAAAATCTAGTAAAAAGAAATATAATGCTTTTCCAATAGAAGACTTTAGTAATCTGTCGTTATATAAGGATAAGTTAGGGTACACTAGCCGGCTGTTAGTAATGCAGTTAAAATGAGCTTATGATATCCAGTCGAAGTGCCTCCACTCTTCTAAGAACATTCTCTGATGCAATGCGATATCACATTGTTGTCTTATTTATGTTGTTAGATATTCCGACGAATATATGTATGTGTTTATGAAATTATTTTTGTTTCTTTATTGATATTCTTTTGATGAAGTTAGGAAAGCGTATGGATTTAGAAAAAATATCAGAGCACTGCGCTCAAGACTACCAACCTAATTCTGCGGAGTAATTATCCGAAGTTTTAAACCTTCTCTAAATCAACTTTCTTATAAATGATTGATTAAACATCAAAACTGTTTTTGAACCACTCTTTTCAATAAATGCTACTTTACATTTCCAATTACGGCCGATGAATAGTTTATTAAGAGTATCAAAAGCCTGTAGAGGTATCAGAAATTATAGTTATCGTGAATATTACGTATCAACGTTTCGTGCTGTCGAAAGCTACTTAAAGTCAGGGAATATGTAGAGAATTTCGTTCGCTTGCTTTTCAATTGAACTATTTTAAACTTTCTAGATGTCAAGGTACTAAAGTTTTCAAATCAATTATGAAATAATGCACAGCTTTGCGATAAATATTCTTAATTTAAAACGCAAAAGTCGTGATATTTTAGTATTAATTTATTTATAGAGAAGCCTATTTGTGAGAAGAAGTACTTGTTGAGAAAGATCGAGAAAAATATTTTAAAAAATTTGTATTATTTACTTTGTAAAAATTGTTGCTTTTTGAATGAATGATAATGAAATAAAAAGAATATTATTTAATGTCTAGGCCAAGAATTAAACTTTATTAGAAAGGCAAATGTTTGCCATTGGAGTAAGTGACGTGCCGAATAGTCTCTTCCAAAGCATCCTTTCGAAAATTTTTCTATAAATCTTCGGTGCCTACTGAACGACGTCTTTGAGGATGAGCATTATTCACGAAAGTAAACGTTCTGCGAACCCATCCATTACTGCTTATATTACCGACTCTGCTGGGCGATTATGTGAACCGAATATTAGACACAGTATTAGAACCAAGCCATTCTTATACTCTCGCAACAATGTTGCTAAGGAGAGTATTATAGTTTTGTTCACAAAACGGTTGTTTGTAAGTCCTAAAACTAAAAGAGTCAGATATGTATGATTATGTATACCATTATTATGTATACCAAAGTGATCAGGGCGACGAGTAGAGTCGAAATCCGGATGTCTGTCTGTCCGTCCGTCCGTCCGTGCAAGCTGTAACTTGAGTAAAAATTGAGATATCATGATGAAACTTGGTACACGTATTCCCTTGCTCATATGAAGGTTAAGTCCAAAGTTGTAAAATCGGCCCACTGCCACGCCCACAAAATGGCGGAAACCGAAAACCTATAAAGTGTCATAACTTAGCCATAAATAAAGATATTAAAGTGAAATTTGACACAAAGAATCGCATTAGGGAGGGGCATATTTGGACGTAATTTGTTTGGAAAAGTGGGCGTGGCCCCGCCCCCTAATAAGTTTTTTGTACATATCTCGGAAACTACTATAGCTATGTCAACCAAACTCTACAGAATCGTTTTCTTCAGGCATTTCCATATACAGTTCAAAAATGGAAGAAATCGGATAATAACCACGCCCACCTCCCATACAAAGGTTATGTGAAAATCACTAAAAGTGCGTTAACCGACTAACAAAAAACGTGAGAAACACTAAATTTTACGGAAGAAATTGCAGAAGGAAGCTGCACCCAGGCTTTGTTTTTAAATTGAAAATGGGCGTGGCCTCGCCCACTTATGGACCAAAAACCATATCTCAGGAACTACTATACCGATTTCAATGAAATTCGGTATATAATATTTTCTTAACACCCTGATGACATGTCCGAAATATGGGTGAAATCGGTTCACAACCACGCCTTCTTCCAATATAACGCTATTTTGAATTCCATCTGATGCCTTTTCTGTATAATACGAGAATATATATACATTAGGAACCAATGATGATAGCGGAATAAACCTTTAAAAAAATACGGTATTTGAAAAATATGTAAATGACGTATAATGAAATCTCGATTATCACTTTATCATGCGAGAGTATAAAATGTTCGGTGACACCCGAACTTAGCCCTTCCTTACTTGTTTTGGTAATAAATTTGCACGACTTGGAAGCGTTGTTCTGAAGTAAGTTTATGCATTATGGAATAGCAAAACAAACTAGGTATAAATGAAGTAAATCTTATTCAAAATACTCACTCTGAAAAATATATTGCCACATTGAAAATCATATGTATGTCTGAAGAAACTAAAAAGTTGAAGATAGTGTATATATATATATATATTGGTGAATATTCAGATCAAATTGGAGTTCAATTTTGACAAATGACTGAAATACTTAATTATGAAAAAACAAGAATAGAGAAGTTTCGTTCACCGAACATTTTAACTCTCGCATTTTAAAGTGATAATCTAGATTTCATTATCCGTCATTTACATATTTTTCAAATCAATTGTGAAATTATTCCGCTATCATCAGTCTAATGTTTATATTTTAGGCATCATGAATTTATATTGGAAGAAGAGAACCGATTTCAGCCATAAATAGTACATGTCATCAGAAGTTAAGAAAATATTTATAAATTTCATTGAAATCGGTTTACTTTGTAAAAATTGTTGCTATTTGAATGAATGCCCATTTTGAAAAAAAAAGCCTATTATTAAATGTCTTCCGTAAAATTTAGTGTTTTTAGTGTGATTTTCAACATAACCTTTGTATGGGAGGTGGGCGTGGTTATTATTCGATTTCTTCCATTTTTGAACTGTATTTGGAAATGCCTACTGAAGAAAACGACGTCTTTGAGGATGAGCATTATTCACGAAAAAACTTAGTAGGGAACGGTGTCATCCCCACTTTATCCAAAAAAATTACGTCCAAATATGCCCCTCCCTAATGCAATCCTTTGTGTCAAATTTCACAGTATTAATATCTTTATTTTGGTAATAATATTTCGGTTTGCGGCATTTTGTGGGCGTAAGTTTATGATTTTGCCCATCTAGCAAAACAAACTAGGTATATGAGCCAATAAATCTTACCAAAGTTTCATCATGAATCTCAATTTTTACTCAGTTACATTGAAAATCATATATCTGAAGAAACTAACAATTTGAAGATAGGGTATACATAGATATGTATTACATCAAATTCAGATCAAATTGGAGTTCAAGGGAACGAAATGGACAAATGACTGAAATATTCTTAAAATTATGAAAAAAATTAGCAAATAGCACGTAAGTCAGCGAACAGTTATAATGCTTCCCTAAGGAACATTTAATGAGGCTTTAAATGTACACGTGGCAATATTAAACAGTATTACAACCCAGCTGCATAATGATAAATATGACTTTCCTAAAACGGATGAGACTTACTTAGCTAGTGTGGGGTTCATGGGAACATTAATTTTGCTTTCTTCAGACTGGATAAGAAAGTGAAAAAATAGGTTAGGTAGTGAACGAGAGGAAGACGATTTATCTTCCGTCTTCAGACAAACAGTCGTCGTACTCGCGACTTGGCTCCCACGTCACTTTTGATAGTCATCACTTTGAAGTCGTAGATAATTTCGTCTACCTTGGAACCTGTAATAACACCAACAACAATGTCAGCCATGAACTCCAACGCAGAATATGTAAATCTTGCTAATAAGAGGCAATTGAGAAGTAAAGTCTTCTCCCGACCATACTTTATAAATCACTCTTTATTCCCGTCCTGCTATATGGTGCAGAGGCATGGACGATGACAACATATGATGGGTCGACATTACGAGTTTCGACTGCTATAGATTTATTGTTCTTTGTGCATTGGCAACGATGAATACCGCAGTCGATAAAACGATTATATATGATATAAGACGACAGTGACCTAGTTCAGCGACTTAAGAGATGGCGGATACGCTAGTATGAAAACACTCCAGCTCTGAAAGTTTTCGACGCAGTACCCGCCGAGGGAGCAGAGGAAGAGGAAGACCTCCACTTCGTTGGCTACGCTTTTAATCTCCAATTGGCACCAAACATCGAAAAGAAAGGGCGACTGGCGCGCTGTTGTAAACCTGATCATAACCGAATTTAGCGATTCGCAAAGTGTTCATGGGATAATAACAGCTTTTAGCGAGGTCTTTAAAGAAGTCGGTGGAGTTTTAAATTTTAACGTTTCCATGATTGCAAATTTAAAAAAAAATTTCCTCAGTGATTATAATAAATTATACGAGTTTTCGCTCATTTTATCTAAATGAAGATTTTGGCAAGAAAATATGTAGTATCTTCATATACATACGTAGATTTATTTTATATATGTATGTATATGTTATGTATATAAATTAGTTCAACAAGAACACTTGTCAGCGCATTGTCAATGGAAACTAGGTAGTTAAAGTATGTTAAAGTATGTATATATGAATGAGAGCTTGCCGAAATGGTGGACAGCTTTTGCAACCGGAATGCACTTGCAGCATTTAACAAAGACTCTGAAAAATATTTACAACATTCATAGAGTACTTATGAGAACCAACAACTGAAACGGCAACACCAACAACAAAAATGGATCATTTGCCACCCGCACCAAATGACATACAAATGACAGCATGTTCTGCGAATGCGTTCACTCGCCACTTATAACGGCGTTTTTGTGCATTTTCGTTTTTATTCTTCTCATTTTTTTTGTTTTCTTTTTTATAACGTTTTGTTTTAAATTTAATG
The DNA here is from genome assembly GCF_024586455.1 of Bactrocera neohumeralis. Classification (NCBI taxonomy): domain Eukaryota; kingdom Metazoa; phylum Arthropoda; class Insecta; order Diptera; family Tephritidae; genus Bactrocera; species Bactrocera neohumeralis. The sequence goes on along the minus strand of NC_065920.1, from coordinate 45,630,580 downwards.
TAACCAGCAATTACCAGCGAGAACGCATTCAGCGTTGATGATTTCCGCTTGCATAAACAGCATAATGCCTACTCGTAAGCGATGTAGCGGAAAGGTACCGTTAGATTTAGCAAATAACGAAAGATAGTGATCGTTTTTTTCTAAGTGAAGTTTCTACGGAGAAGAGTACAAGCAATTTAGATATTTCACTAAAATTTAAAAACTCAGCGGTATTTAAAGAAAGATATATCTCTGAATCCTCAAGATCGTACTTTACAAAGTTAGAAAATTAAACGCGAGCTTAAAAAGGACTATGTCCACGAAAAAGTTCTTCCTCTTTATTGGCGTAGAGTTTTTATCTTTGATCGTCGAGATAGGATTTTACTTCTCAATAGTCTGCTTAGTTCCAAGTCTATCAAAAAGTTGGATCTTCGAAAAAATTTAAAAAAGACTATAGTCGTTCGACTTTGAAATATATAAAATATGTCATGTTTACTAAATTTAGCCAGAAAATGTTATGTACCATTAAAATGAGAAAAAACATGGAAAGTTTTTATTTTATCATGAACTTACAAATTTTAATAAATAATGCTGCTTACGATACGCGTAATTTTGAAATTTGTAAGCAAATATTTCGATTTTGGAGGCCAACTTCAAACTGAAAAATTGCTTAATAGTAGGACTCAAGCTGTCGAAAATAATTGGTTCGGTCCAATCCTCAAAAAAAAAAAATGTTTCCATAATTGTAATTGATTGTAAACAATTAAAAGATGTTAATAAGATCGAAATTCAGTGAAAGTCAAAAACCGCAAACTTATTTTTTAACAAAAGAATTAACAGAACCATATCCAACTGTTCGCATATTGGCCAAAAGTGTCATAGGAAGTAGAGAGTATCGCCAAGAACAAGCGACTTCACTAGCGAGATACCTTAGAGTGGCTGTCATCCGAAAATTGGCCAAACCATGTCTTTACAAAGATTTCAACAGAAGCAAGGAATCTCATAACGCGATGGATTATTCTAACGGGATGTAAAGCTGCGAAAATAAAATGAAAAAACGATAGATCAGAAATACACCAATTTTCTACTCACTCTTAATAGAAGGGTCTGTAGGTATATGATTGGGATAATCACTGTACGCAGCCTTGTGGTGGCACTGCCCTGTAGAATGACGCCTACAGATGGAGAAAGCTGCAGTAAATCTCAAGAGCAAGGCACAAGGGAAACAATGAAGCATATCTTGTGGACTTATCTCGCATTAGCAAGGCAACACTTCAAGAAATTCATGCTTCCTATTGAAATTAATAAAAAGTGCTGGCGTCCTAGAAGTTGACTACTTTTACGGAACCAATAGTTAACGAAAATTAATATACCTCCATAGAAAGAGAGTGCGGAGGACAATTTCATTAGAGAAATGTATGGTTTTTAACACGGAAATTGTTATTAAATTCCGCGGGTAAATCAAATTTAAAACCAGAAATTTATTTTACTAATGTTGTTGTAATGAATGTTGGAGAAGGCTAACGGTGATTTAGTTTTATCAAAAATGCAAGCCAACGACTGGTACGAAACCTTAAAAAACGGTCGAGAGATCGTTGAAGACATACCTTGTTCTGGACCCCTTCAACTGATGAAAATATTAAAAAAGAGAAAGATAAGGTACTTGAAAATCATCAGGCTAGTGTTATAGAGATGGCAAGAGAGTTCGGCATCTCTCGCGAGTACGTTTGAATGATTTTGGTGAATGTTTTGGATATAAATCGCGTTCTTGCTCGACTTGTCCCGATAAAGCAGGATTTTTTTTCAAAAATAATACGATTGTGACCGAATTTAAAGCCGAAAAGGTAATTAATACCACCAGATTTGGCTCCGTATGATTTCTTCTATTTCTCCAAACTAAAATTTTCCCTCCGTAGAACCCGTTTTTAGTTGATCGAAGAGATAAAAAAAAATTCGCTGAAGGAGCTGAATGCCATACCAAAAGGGTTTTATGAAAAGTGTTTCGAGGCTTGGGAAAATCGTTGACAAACAAAACAAAATACGATTAATAATTATTATTTTGCGTTTCATTTACAATTTCCGGGTACCCTTTCAAGTTGTGGAACTAAATTATCCGAAAACTTCTGAGTGCAGACCATCTCGAATTTCACGGATAAGAAGATAAACCCGAAATCTTAATCGAAGATAACAGAACTACGCATACAAACAGCATTAGTCGTTAGACTTCTAACGAGTTTTAGGTGAGCAACAACAACAATACTGTATTAATTGGAGGAAGTCCGCTTTTCCATACGAACTTACTATGTAATAGATTAGAGCAACAACAACAAATTAACTTAACTTACCAAATATTTTTTTCTGGTTAAACCATTAAACCGCCACTCTTTACTTGTAGCCTTTGTAAAAATGTCGCAATAATATTTCTTTTTTTAGGCGTTAGCCCCTAAAAATGCAAAACTATATTGAGAATATAAAATCGACCTACTGTTTTACCTGTTTTAGACATCTCTTTTGACGGATATCTCTCTAGAAAATTTGACACCTCTAGAGAGAAAAGCTTTATGGAGATATTCCATCTCTCAGAGCTGTACTAACTATCGCTCAAGAAAGGCGATGGCATTGACTAACATGGGGTTTTTCAATTAACACGTGAACGCGACACGACAATACGTTGGCCACGGCCACAACTTCGGAGTTGTCAATTCTTAGATTCCCTGGTATAGGCTGAACTCTCTCAACCATAGATAGTTTCACTGTTGTTTATTGTGTGACATTGACATTTGCTAAATCGACTACCAAAAACTCTCAACATATTTATTATTGACATATGTATGTATGTATATGTACGAAGAGGTTAATATAAAAACATAGCTCTAGAACGAGAGAATATAAAAGGTGTGAGCTAAGCGGCAGTGACAAAACTGTAAATACAATTTAAGCACATTTCCTTATCCCTTCCTGTCATAAGGATATTATAATTCCAATCCAACATGTTCAACTTAATTTTATTTTGTGTCGATAGAGAAAATGTTTTTCTTAACACCAGCGAGAGTAAATCCCAACATTAAGGATGCAGGGCGGAAAGCGGATGATATTTTTGTGTAAATACAGGCATGCATACACTGTGTGCATACATATATGCTAAGTAAGCGATTTCACGTACACATGTGTTGTCTGTTGTTGTTGCGATTTAGCAAACTTAAGCCGGATGAGTTGTGTAGAAATGCGGCGAGCTGAAGACGTAAGACACGGTGTTGCCACTTCTAACTAAAAGATTATTTATGAGTATATATCTATGCATATGCATCTACTTACGCTCTCAGCACTACGATTATATACAAATATTGACAGCATACATACATACATACATACTACATCCGTTCACATATGCAAGTGTAAGGTGAAGGCCGCTGTCAAGGAACACTGCTGCTGGTGCGGACAAGCTGGCAGGCGGGTCAGTGGCGCACTCAACGTTACATACAAGTAGTAGCTGCTTAACAGTGGCAAGTGCGCCAAAGCTCCAATAAGATTATGTTCTGTGAATTTTGCGGTTAGCTGCGCTGTTTTGGTGCTTTCAATATACTCCGTTAGCTAATGGCATAGTGTAAGAGCGTAAATGATGAAGTGTTTGGCGAGACATCTGCAAAAAATAAGAAATATACGAGTATTCTTCAACTTACATGCTGATGTGGTCCATTTTTTAAGAGCTAACACTTAAGAGTGTATACATATTTACTTATGCAGGGTGGTGCATTTGATGACTGCTTTGCGAAATCAAGCTAACGAAGAAAACACCAATGCTATGCACGTATCAAAAATGTAAATTATTCTTTACAGCAACTAGATTTTGATCGTTCAATTTGTGTGTCATGCTATAGTGGGCGGATCAAACCATTTCTTCGCGATTTGTCTTGAACAATAGTACAACGGTTCCAACCAATAAGCGGCCTCTTGAGGATGAAGGGACGTGTGCGAATTTTAGATCGACGTCTCAAAAACACCAGGACTAGTTCGCATACATAAGACGTATTTTGTAAATCAACTAAGCTCATCATCCTTATCTTTCACCATATAGAGTCTCTGGCTTTTTCTTCGGGGTGTTACAAACTTTGTGGGAAACTCAATACACCCTGTTTAAGGTATACAAATTGTTGCTGTCAGTTAGTTTATGTGAAAGATCTTTGATTTTAAGGTGATCCATTTCGAGGTTTCCTACTTGCCGAGATCACGAGCTTCAATTTCAGGTATTTAGTCGGTTATCATGGCGCGATAACGATTGCTATTCGTCCCAAATGCGGCAATTTTTCTTGTTCACATATCCATTTAGCCAGTAATGGCCCTCATCACTGAACAAAATTTGGGTCGAAAGCATCGGATCTTCTGGAAATCTTCAAGAGTCCATAGAGCGGAGCGATGTCATTTGGGATGGTCGAACGTCTTTAGTTCTTCCATAATCTGTATTTTGTAGACTTTCAATTTAAGATATCGTCTTAAAATGCGATAAGTCGTTCCATACGTTAGTCCGAGTAGCTGGGAATGGCGCCGAGTCGATTCTATACTCTTAGATATGCTAGTTTCTGACTCTGCAATACCTTTATGTCGTCTTAGGTAACACAAGCATTCGTTTCAGTCAATGTATCTAATTTCAGTTTTACAACCATTACTCTGTCTGAAACTTTTTTTCAGCAAGCATTCGTTTCAGTCCGAGCACAGAATTCTGAAAAAATGTACCTCCTAAAACCTAAAATCATTCACGTCCATCCTTTCACTTTACCTCTTGAGTGTAACAGTACAATATCTTATTTATATTTTTTAACAATGGGGGGAACTTCTGAAATGAAATCGGTACTGCTCTGGGCTGGCTATGTTCTAAACTAGCGTCTGAGAAAAAGTACCATAACTTATACAATGACTTAAAAACAGCGGAAAGAATTTCTACTGGATTAGTAAAACCCAAAAGAGTTCTAAATATCCATAAACAGTTTTCTAAACATGTTTTAAACTGAGGTGCATTACGCCGTTAACTGCGGTGCAGAAGCGAAAATATCAATCAAAAGATATAATAATGGAATTGATCCGTGGATGCATGAAATTGGTGGTAACGAGATGATGATCAAACAGGTCAAAGAAGTAACTGACATTAAACCCGTAGGACTGGAGTTAATATTTGCAGGGGGTCCAAACACCAGCTAAACAGAGCTCCGAAAGGAAAGGAATCCGTACTAATGTTACAAGTATCTGGAGTCCGCCAATTGAAACTGGTAAGATAAACGTAAAATGGTTTCGGTTCTTCCTGTAGCCAATCATACTGATTCCTGTAAGCTGAAGGATCCTAACAATGCATTTTGTACATATTAATAGGAGTTTTTTTACACAAAAATGTGGGTATTGCAACCTTGCGACGAACTCTGGCGTCCTTAGTCCCAGTGACTGCGTAAAGAAGAAACAAATTTCATCTGGGTGACGAATCCATAAATTGGACTTAATCCTCAAAATGCTTGGGTTGATGTTCTTGTCTGGGTCCCCCAGACTTTACAACAATGTTAAAAGAGCGTGTAAAATTCTATATTTAAGGGACCGAGCCGGATTAGGTTTGACGATTACAAATAAATTTCTTATGGAACACCCCTTACACCGTTTTATTTACAAGTATATACAATTATGTATAAATACGTACATATCTATATATATACATATATATATGGTATAGATGTACTCTGCTAACATAAGCGGGTTAATAGTACCATAAACGTTGGAAAATGTTGCCATATTTACTCAGACCACCGCCATACAAACAAACACTAGTGGAACTTAGCTGAGGTTTGCAATAACAATTTTTAGCAACGCAAAAATATTTCACTTTTCGCACATTATGAACTGAAATGCACATACAAACATATACTCATTTCAGCACATCCATATATTGGAGTAACACTTAGGATGAAGTGTGAAATGCTAACTTAAATGGCTGCCAATGTAAGAGCCTTAACTCTGACACACATATGAATATGCACGTGTGTGTAAATATATATGTTTGTATATATTATATACGTACATTCACACTTGACGCATTTAGCTGTCTGCTGTCATGTCCCGCTGTCATGTGGCTACATTTTTGTTGCAAATTTTTCGTTGTAATTTTTCTTTCCTTTCATTTTTTTGTTCGAAATTTAATTTTTCGCTGAATTTGATAGAAATTGCACGATAAGCTCATATTCGATTTCCGCAAGTGTCAGTGTGCTGCCAACACAAAGAAATAATACCGAGTGCGTGTGAAATGCAACAGCGGTTGGCTGAAATGGATTTTTCGGTTTTGTTGAAGAAAACAGCGAAAAAAAAGTATATTGACAATTATGTGACGCATAGACTAAGTTGTAAATTGTGTCAGCATAAATTTTACTTCACCTTCCGCTTACAGCGAAAGCATAGCTGGTGCAAGCTTCGTATGCGTTGCGACGAATTGATATACACATGTATGTGTGTGTAAATTTCACAAATTTTGTGAAATAATTTCTATAAAAAGGAAAGCAATCGCATTAATATTGAGTGCACCGAAATATTGTGCAATTTAATTTCATTTAAGAAATTTGCTTCTACATAGTCCATTGGTGGTCCCACTGACTACTGTTTTACAACAAAAAAACTTGCAATATCTTAATAACATCATTGACGAAATGGTTCTGTCTTTCGATAAAATATCTAACATTATACTAGAAGTTACTAATGCTTGGATAGTAATTTCCTTCAAAGATAACTTAACGCAATGGCGGCTATAAACAGCTGACTTAAGGGTGGAACAGCAGCATACAGCATGTATACGTACCAGACATAGTTTTGGATGCACCGTGAATGCCTAGACCAAAGACCCACTATATTTGGCTAAAACGGGACTCATTGTTATGGTTGGAGTCAAAGCTGAGATCCCGTCTACATAAATTAGGGAGGTGAATTAAGTTAGGTTAAGTTATACTTGCTAGCTCTTCCGCCATACACAGACTTATAGGATACGCTGAAGTTTAGAACGTATAGGACGTCAAAGATTTTCCGAAGTTTAATAGAGAAGTGATATCTAATTATGATACTTCATCCAGTTGTTTAAACTCCGTAGATCATAGATACTTAAGCCGATTTCTAAATTAGGGTGGACAGAAGAAGAACCGTGTTCTAGCGTCAATCTCATGTCTACTTGTCTGCAATTTTCCTATGTGACATCGTTAACACTGCTCATCCGATTCGCATGTGTTACCAGTATGTTGTGACCTGTGAATAAGCCAAAAACCGTCCTACAACATTTTTGAGAACGTGTGGGTAAAAACCTTTCGTATTTTTCTTCCACTCCATTACACACGATTAAGACGACCCCCCACGTAACTATTCCTAAACTAGGTCGACTAGGTTTCTAGGTACAGCCTATTGGTTTATGACGCCTAAAGCCTTATTCAACACGCTACTAATTGTGTCTATGAATGGGGCTGGTATGTATAGCTATCAGCTTGGGTGTTCTTCCTTAAAATTTTCCCATTAGCTTTTTCTACAAGTAACTACACGAAAAGCGACAGTATACCCCTCTGCGGTGTTGCTGTTCGCGCTAATCTCATTAATCTGGCTTAATCCAGTCGTGAATCTTCCTGCAGCTTAGCAGATCTCTTAGCCATATTAAAACAGTGGGCTGTATACCTGTTGCCTCTAGATTATTAACGATAGTACCCCTTTGGACACATTACTAAATGGCTCACTTACGTCAAGAAATACGCCACAGTCATATTCCGTATGCTGTACAACTCTATCTATATTTAAGGAGAGGTAAGATATATAGAATTTTAAACAAAGAACGAAGATTACATTATGTTTCGAAATCGAATGCTTCACCATCAGGCAATAAATTTGCATTGTCCAAAGTTGCGAAGGCGTTTTTTCGTTAAAATTAAAAGTTGATATGCTTGCAGTTCGGCGGTTTTTCATACCACTATTCCCACCAACCAAATAAAAGCGTATGCGTAATCCACTTGTGACGAGAAATCTTTATATAGAATCACATTATTTCAACGATTCGTTCCATAGAATAGCATTGAGAAGCACCGGATTATAAAATATTAATAATAAGTTTGTAATCTTCTAAAATGAAGGCTATGAGCACGACTCGACTCTAAGAATTTAGTACAAACAATAGCAAGACCTTTTTCATAATTTATTCTTCAAAATATATATAGTCCCCTCAAAGTAATCCCCCTTGGCCTAATACACTTCTTCCAAAGTTTTTTCGAATCCTGGAAAGAGTTGTTAAATTCATTTTCCGTAATGGCTTTCAATGCGCATATGTCTTCAATTTACCCAAAACGTTTCCAGGAAGCGGTCATTTGAAATTGCTGAATAGATATAGCATGGAGCGAAATCAGCCGAATGCGGTGGTTGCGGCATGGTATTGGTTGAGAATTTGGCGAAAAACTCAAGAGGAACCAATGTAGTATGCTACGCTGCATTATCGTGGTGCAAAACCCAAAAGTTCTCGTCCCAAACGATGCAACACTCAATTAGTATTAGCTAGTCGTCGATCTCAAGCACCAATTACACAGTACAACAGCTAATCTGGGGGGTGAGAAATTCCAAGTCAGGGTGATGGTACTAGGTCAGTATAGTAAAACCCTCAAAGGGTTTGGAGTTCGTATGTGTCAGTTTTTTTATGACGTAATTATGCGATTTTCTTATCCTTTTTGCGGCTCCTTTATTCGCAAATGCATAGCAATTCAATGGATTGTGACTTTCGCCAGGATTAGTCCAAGTCATTGGGATACCGAATGGCATACTTTCACGTCTTCTATTTTTCCAATCCATTAGACGGTTGTAGCAGCTTTTACACACTATATTTGGTACCCAATTTTCGTTCACTATAACATTTTGGTTGAAGTACATCTCGTATGCTTGAACAAAATCAGTACTGAAATTTCCCCTTTTTTTATGTGTTGAGACATATTGACCACAGCAGTAGCAAATGTTTTGCCAAAATGTTACAACTAAGCGAAAAAACATCAAGATAAGGAAAAAATTTAAAAGGTCATAAAAAAAACTGACACATACGAACGCCAAACCCATTGAGGGTTTTACTATACTGACCTACCATCACCCTGTTTTGGAATTTCTCACCCCCAGACAATAATCCCAAAAATGTTCCACAGTGTTACTTAATTTTGTTAACCATAATTCTTCCGCAGAACCTTTCTTTCGAAAACTCGTAACGTCGATTCATCAGTTGTTGTCATTGTCTCTGCACCATATAGCGGGACGGGGATGAAGAGCGACTTGTGGTGTTTGGTCTTTGTTCGCCGAAAGAAGACTTTACTTATTAATTGCCAACTCAGTCCGAAGTAGCACCTGTTACAATGAGTTATTCTGCGTTGGATTTCCAGGTTGACATTGTTGTTGGTTTTAATAATGGTTCCAAAATAGGCGTTTGTTTGATTGCCGGAGGTATTTCGTCTTGTCCTCGGTCACTACTAGGCCCGTTCTTTTCGCTTCCTTATCCAGTCTGGAAAAAACAGATCGTATACTATGTATGAGGGCAGCTGTACCTGCTCGATTCACATCTACAGGTCGAATCATTTTCTCCAGCAGTAGATTGAAGAAGTCGCACGGAAACGTCAGTTTACAAAGCCGACTTAGTTTTGCGGGGATGCCAAATTCAGACGTAGCATAAAAGCAGCTCCTTTTCGTGCTGTCAAAAGCACTTTATGTATGAGTGTGAAAGAGGCAAAATCTGCAGAGGGTATTAGAAATTTTAATAATGTGAAAAAAATCATCAATCGTTTGCCAGCAAATCAAATTTTTATATTCCACAACTGGTAGCGGTGCGGGAAATTTTGAGTAAAGTTTCAATATAATTAAATACAACTGTAATTACAATGAGATGAAACAATTATAATATCTGCACTTCTTCATATATTACATCTTCGAATTAAGCACATGACCAAATATAATTTGGGTGAATCGTAAGAAAAAAAACTGGAAAACAACATTTCATATAAATGCATACGCTTAAATGAAAAATAAATGATGAGAATGACAAGTGCAAGGGAAAGTGGAAATTTAACACGTTTTTGATTTTAATTTTATTCCATCTGCAATGTCCTTCGGTTGATTTTTCGTGATTTTTACCCACATTTGATTCCGTTGTATGTTCTTCTTTTTATGCATTCAACACTTTTGTGGTTAAAATTCACTTTGGTTTCTTTACATTCCTTACATAATAGATGGAATAGTTTTGTTTTTCAGGGATAATGATTGAAATTTCACTTTTTTTTTGCATAAACTACTTCTGATGTGCGCTTCTAAAGAACTTAATTTCCTTAGTGGAATAAAAACATATATGGAGCGGAAAGTTCTATGAGATATATTAGCTTACCTGTAAGCATCACTTTTGGCTTTTAAAATAAATCTAATTATGTTTAGAAATCATTATTTTCGAGCACAGCGCTGAGATTTCGAAGCAATCTCTTTGGCATAAACTGTATAGCTAAATCAATATACTACATCAACATACCTGTCATTTGTATTATATTTCCACCAAGGGGAGATTAATGTCAGCCTGAGGTATTCACTCAATTTCCTCCACTAATATACATACACCCGCGGCCAAGCGTAACTTACCACTTGATATTTTTTCACTATTTTCAATTTTTTCGTTTTTTGGGTAACTTTTTTATGGATTTAATGAATACGGGGAATATATCGATGGCTCGAATATATTTGGTTAACTGTTGACTTTAATCTGGCCCATTTGTAAAATTAAATTGAGACAACTTTTTTTTATTTGCACACAAGTCTTTGATTTCATTATTACTAATTCTTGTAATAACGTAACAACATTTTTTGTTTCAATTGAAAATGGAATTACAACATATTCAAAAAGAATAACGGGAAATCTAATATGGCGTCGGTCCACCTCTAGGGGATATTACAGCTTCGATACGAGCAGGCATTGACTCACTTTTTTTTAGTTCTGGTTTTTTTACTTTTTTGACAGAACTTATTTTTTTTTTAATATTTTATATTTGTGTAAGTCAGAGATCACTTCGTTAAAACTTAAAGGAAAAATTCCATTACCGCAACAAGTACCGTTACAATGAGTGATAGAACACGTTTTCGCTAGAAATTTCTTAATGGTAAGTTACGCTTGGCCGCGGGTGTATGTATAACAGAACTTGCCCACACTCATCGATGAACCCGAATACAATATATATATTCTATTACAATAGAAGAAAATACAAAGTATACGATATAAAAATTTTGGATATTATACAATATGCTATATCTCTCAGAAATCCAGTCAGTTATCTCATCTGATGTTGTTTCTTTCCCCATATATACATTATACTATATATTAGTAGCCGTAGGCTACCGGACTACTGTAGTGTTTAACAGGGAGAAGACGCCGCTATTAAGGAACCAGTAGACTTACTGTTCAAAAGTGCAGCTCCTCTCAGGAAGGTGAACTTTCACTTCGACAGCAAGGAATTACAATAAGCTACTTTATCATCAGAGTTGCTGGAAACTGCAAAGCCGATGAACTAGGAATACGAGACGCACGTAACCCCATTCACATCAGAGTGGGAAGAGCATGGTGCCCGTTGTCAATTTGCGTTCTACCATTGGACCTATAGGTCGCCGAGCAGTTTTTGTGCGACTGTAAGATTTTTCTGGCATAGCGCTTTGTCGATTTATGAGGGTCCTTACGATATACAAGTATTTTATTGCTGGATAACGAAATGTTGCCCGACACTTAAGTACTCTGAGTGTCCAATGATGGGAGAATTTTCGAGTTATTGTTATCTACCAGAGGACTCATTCGTCTCTTTTCTTTTGTTTTCGAATATATTTTACAAACTTGAATAAGATCAACATATGATAAATATTACATGTATCTATTAAATCCGTAAAATATTTTTAGTATTATTTTCTTGTTATATCGGTTCTACGAAATGAAATCGGAAGCTCCGAAGAACCTGCTTCTAGATTGCGTTGGGATCTGCAGTGGAAACATATTGTTTCACTGGCACTTAGCAAGATCCTTTAATTTATCAGACTGCTAGGTCTTACAGTTTGCAGCAATGCTCCCAAGAAAGAACTAAGAACTGTATATGGCACATTGCTAACTAATTTAATTCCACCTCAAACCATGTTTCTAATTTTGTATCAATACACTTTTGAAACTAAAAGGATTCCTTTCTAATACTTTTACATTCTATACATACACGTAAAACTAAATATCTACATATGTATACATGTACAACATTACACACACACACACAAACTCGCGGCATTTCTTGCCTGCAACCATAAATAAATTATTTAAGCTATTTAACTTGCAACAATGCAGAGAGTGGAAGCTAAATATTTTACTGAAAGATTCTTGTAATTCAGCTGCCGCTGCCTGCAGTTTCACTTGCCGCTGTACCGAGGCCGTGTCTTGGCTGCTTCATACTTAGTACTCAGTTTCAATGCTGTTGCATAGAGTTTGTGCCACACACAGGAATAAAGGTGAGCAGGCGGTTGCGGTAGTGGAGGGAACGCTTGTTGATTTTTGGCATAGCTTTGTTAAAGTATTAACATTTTCGTTTATTAAGCTCGAATAAAATTGTACCTTCCTAAGATGGAAACTAAGAGAAATTTGAATTAATGTGTATGTAATATAAGTGCATACAAGGTGAACCAAGTGGTGTAAGATTTATAATTTAGGTATTAACAAGGACTTAGTTTCCAGAATATTCAAGCATTATATTCACATCAGCTTGTAAGAATTGAATATAGTAGATTTTTAGCTTATATAGAATCAGCAACCGATTTCATTCACTTCCGAGACCAAACCACAGCATGCCCAAAATAATATGTTGACTTTATTTTTATAAGATATCTTACAAAATGGCCGGTATAAACTCAACCGAAACAACGAAAATTATTTTGATAGGTATATGGATCTAGTGGCAGTATTAAAACGATTTTATCTACGTTTAATACCAACCCGCATTATTATCAGAAAAATATAATTACTTAACTCACCTACACAATTCGAAAATTTACTGAAATCGGTTTCGATATAAAGTCAGACATAGTAAGTGAGATGTAATGAGTTCTCTTTGATATAATCCATCAACAATGATATCTTAGTGTTTTCGGGCAGCCAACCATAAATCTCACTCAAATCATCCGACTACCACTACTGGCTTCGAAGGAACCCAGTTATTCTATAAAATACGGGGTTCTGCCTCTAGCATTTTATGAATGACTTGTTTGATTCACGTTTTGGAAGTCTGAATGATCTAAAACTTATCATCGAATGAATAGTGAAACTGACCTTACATAAATGGCACTGAACTCGATGCATAGAATCGATTGTCATACCTAAAACCGAATATATGGATTATCGTTATATTCTGATCAAGTCCATGATTCATCTTTGTATTGTATATTTCAACACTTATTTTAAAGAACGTTTAAATGATGATATCATCTTAAATTCTTCGTCTTCATTAACTTCCCGTCAGCGGAGACTTTCGATTCGCAAGCGTACTGTTATACATACTTGTATAACTTCTTGAAATAGAACGTGAATTAAAAGGGCGCTTTTTCATTATTTTTAGTGTACATTTTTAAAACGATTCACAGGTTGGTCTTGACTCTTAATGTGAACCACGTTGTTGCTGGTTGGGTCGCAAATCTGACTTCAAGAACAGCGAATTTAATGCCATAGCGCCGGCTTGTTGAAGCAAATGGTGCTCGAATATTGTTGCCAGAGCTTGGCCTAGACTTTTTCGTAAACTTGAGCTATAAATCTTTTAAACCAATCTCATTTATACGTATATATTTTGAAAATTGATAGACTTAATGTCAGGAGGAAACTGGTAAACTTAAATTTCTTGTCATATCACATTGACTATTTGAAACGATCTTGTCAATCTCCTTATTAATGCAAGAACTTCTTAATAGATACAAGTAGACTTTTCAGATAATTAATGTAAGATCTTGGTAACATATTAACTAGTTAACTCCTCATCTGTTGAGCTAGATGGCAAATATGACGGCAAGTACAAAAACCATAACACAAATTTACGACTAAGCCGCCAACATTATCGACGAAGCGTGTTGTAGGAAGATGATGTTCGTGGGTGTTGATAACAAGCTCGTCAGCATTATTTTTTTGTTCATTCTGCCGAAATATGGTTCTGAAGTTCTGTCAAGCCTTCTAGTGGAAAAGAGGAGTTGATATCCGAAAGGCATATAGGAATTGAAAAAGATCTTTATAGACCACCCTTTATATTATATTATTTGGGTTCAAAATACTTATATATAAATAATTCGCTATTATGCTCATAATTACATATATTTGTATATATGTTTGAGTGAAAATATATACATACTTGTAACCTTGCTCTCTCCTCCAGATTCGTACTCAAGCAACCCTTCGTCGAAACTTTCATATGCAAGCTTCAAATACTTCGCAACATTAGCTTGCACATACATATGTATATGCACACATACGGACATTCTTACAAACTTGCAATAGCGAAAATCGAGTGCATAACATGAGTTGAGTAAAAATTCACTCGATTCCATTCCAGTAGCGTACTGTGGCAAATATGAAATGGCTTTAGCTTCAAAACCTTAGGCATGTAAACAGAGGAAAATTTTTGAGCAAACAGCATTCCACAGGTGACATACTTTGTTTTAGTTACTGAAATATTTGCTAATGTTCGGCTTTTCAGCTGCTAACGTCATCATTAACGACGGAAGGCAGCATCAAGCAACATCGTGCAACAATACTCAAGCTCACATACATGCTTGTAGCTACATGCTAAGCATGTGAAACCGAAAGTATTTTCAACTAAAAAATGTTTGCGTGACAAAACCCAACGTTCGGTATAATATACTGGGAGCTTGGGTGCTACGCCGAGCCAAAAAGCGTTTCATGTTGGAATTTTGCTCTTTAATGGCACATATACACACATTTATATCATCGTATGTATGTAACCATGGCTACAAAGCTTTTGAGCATAAGGTAAGTTAAGAAATTTGGAAAATATGCTATTCTACGGTATTAAAATGAGTCAACGAATGCTTCGGAGCTGCTGCTGACGTTGCAAAATATTGCCTTTGTTTTTGAGCTTTTCGAGAAATTAGTGAAATATTTAACTTCTTACAACAATATTTACTTGTTTATGCAGGAGTTTTTAGAAGACAAAAAAGGTGTACGAGTATATAATTATTCGTTGCCCTAAGTTAGTGCGTGGCTACCAATCTGCGAAACTTGGGTTCAAAACCCAATCAGGTAAAAACTAAAATTTTAAAAATGGCATCACGGTACTTAACTTCTCTCATTTCTTAAGTTACTCTATTTAATTATTTTTACTGTGATGAGCAACAATAAGCGCTAAGCCACAAATGAGAGCAGATACCATGATCTAGCTATAAAGCAGTGTAATAAACAACGCGAAATACTAGCAGACTTTCACCTTACGTTTTTCTTATGAACAATGCGCATCCTCAGATACCATGAACAAGGTCTGTCGCAAAAGAAACAGGACTGTTAAAAAAACAACAAAAAATTAATATTTTTCGAAAGTTATGTATATTTTTTTTTATTCAAAGTAGTTTCCTTGTGGTTCGATACAGCGTTTAGCCCGATCAATTAGCATTTCAAATGAGTGTTTAAGGTCATTTTTCGGAATGCTCTTCAGAATATCGGTCGTCGCCTTTTGGATAGCTGAAATGTCCTGAAACCAGTGTCCTTTCATGGGCAAATGAAGTTTTCCAAATAGGTAAAAATCACAAGGTGCCAGATCAGGTGAGTAGAGTGAGTGATTAATGGTTAATATGGAGTTTTTTGTCAAAAAATCAGTGACAAGCGTCGACCGATGACACGGCGCATTATCGTGCAACAGGCGCCAGGACCCTGACTCACGGTATTGTGGTCGAGCACGACGAATGCGTGACAAAAGACGCTTCATAACACCAAGGTAAAACACAGCATTAATCGTTTGGCCAGGTGGGACGAACTCTCGGTGTACAATACCCTCGGAATCGTAAAAACAAATCAGCATTGTCTTTATCTTTGACTTCTGAAGACGACCGACTTCTGATCGTCACAGAAGTCCTCACAACCTTCTTGGAATCGCTTAAGCATTACTACGGCATAGGCACTGATCACCATACACTTTTTTCATCATTTGAAATGTTTTACGTTTTCCCAAGTTTAAAACTTAAGACATTTTACGACCGATGAAATTTCACTTTTTGACGAAGACATCGATTTTAGTTATCCAATTTTTTTTATGATCAAACTTTTTATTTCATGTACTCTCCAATAGGTGGCGCCACCAAAAACAGTTATACGAGTATTTAAAAAGTTCTGTTTTTTTTGCGACAGACCTTGTATAATGCGCACCTAAGACACTATAGCTGCTGTGGAGCAGGGTATCGAAGAAGATCTCATTGAGTCCATTCGCCATCCTCGCAACTATTGATATCTATGAGCAGTGGGAATCTTTGATCAATATTCTTCAAAAATTCAAACCGTACACAATATCATGCTAATGAAACACTCAAATTATCGCTTTTGGTATGGTCGTCAAGATCATGCGATTTGATATCGCTGGACTATTATTTTGTGGGATTATGTGCAGCCTTTAGTTTACGTAGATAAACCCGAGGCAATTGTCACCTTGAATGTGAATATTCGGGGTGTTATTGCTGTCATACGAACTCAATTGCTATAAAAGGTGGTCAGAAATTGAGTCTTTTGGGTGGAATTTATTTGAGCCTTTATTTTTTCTTGAAAAAAACATGTCTCAAAACTACTCTTTAGTTCAAATAAGCCTTCCGGCAACGATGAGGTCAATTAGATGATACATGAGTTGTAGCATACACTTGACGGAAACTGACTCGAGAAGGGTAAGCTGTAATCTACAAAAGCGACTGATATGCTGAAATAAAACCAAGTACAATTTTAAGAGGAAATATTTTCTCGATGCAGCCGTTTGAGTTTGAAGAAAATTTTCTAAATTTATTCAAATAATTTATTTGTAATGCCCTAGTTTAGAGAATTCTGGTCATGCTAAAAACTCGAATGTGTTCCACTTACGCAGAAGCAACAGTCGTGGGAACGCTTGCTTAAGAACAGGTCTTGAGTGAGCTTGTTTTGTGTGCGTCTGTCTATTACTAAAAATGTGACTATGCGGTCGCTAAGTTGATAAATTATTCACTTTATCTTTATTAGAATGATAAAAAGTTGTAATTTTATAAAGCTCACTTATTTATCTCAAGGAAATAGCTTTTTCAAAAAGATATTTTTAAAACTTAAAATTTGATTTGAACAGTTCCCATTATATTTGTGAACCTACACTTGGACTGTAGTAACGTAATAATCTGGGCGTCTATAAATGGTTCAACTTTAGGCATTATCTACCGCATATGATTATATGACATAAAATTAAAGCTAAAACTTTATACTCTTTACTCAATGGGTGGTCGTGACTTCAGCAAGAAATTAGTTCTGAAATGTAATGTAGTCAAAATAGAGAAATCGCATACTCTGAGAGGATGAGTTACGAGCCCTATTTCCGGACTTATATTGATCTTGATCTCATTTTCCATTGAAAAGTTTGAAAAAACAACGAAGAAATTTTAAGCTGGAGGGAGCATCTTTCAAAGTCTATCTTAACATCCGGAACCGAACTCACAACTCAGCTTCAGTACTTGAGATCAATTAACATAGGACCTTGATCTGGTACCTAGTTTATGGTTTTTTTTTAGTGAAACTTATTAAAATTACTCATTTACTCTGCTTGAATTTGTAATAGGTAAAAAGTAAACTTAAGTAAATAAAATAATACAAAGGGGTATGAAATTAAACTGGTCTATGAAATACTCTCGTCAAAGATATTTATGTCAGTACGAAAACACGTCTGAGAGCAAAATGGATGGTTAAATAAAATTTGTTTGTTGTTTTCAAATATTAGTTTGTTGCGAAGCACCTATGTATATATTAGTTGGTTTTTAATAGGATAGTTACCATTGCCTTACAGTAATGGCTCACCCCCAAAGCACAACCACAAAGCAGTCTTATTATATATTAACCCTTCCCTAATAAGTTTTAAAGACATTACATTACGTTCAAAACTTCTGGTCAAGAAACCACAATCAATCGATTGATTTTTTGAAATTTTTTGATTAATAATATTTCGAGCTATCGCCAAATAAATTTCTCCATAAAATTATATGTTCTTGAAGCAGAAGGGAAAAATGCAACATTTCCGTAGTTAGGATTTTTATCGTTGTAGTCCTTTGAAAAATAAAACAAGGGTGAGCTCTTGACTATTACAAATATCATTATAATATGAACCAACAACGGTTAAAAACTATTTTTTCATTTTCTTGCAACATACTGGGTGGCTGATGAAAGCCGCTACCAAAAACAAATTAAATAACTTTTTTTCTATTTAATGAATCTGGTTAATTTTTTTTTTTATTTTGCAGATTGACTTTTACATTTAACGAAAATGGATAACTGGGACACTGAAACAGGAATTTGGGTTGTCCGCCGCTATCACGCACTGGAGTCCGCAGTTTCGGTTCAAAAAGAGTATAGGCGCACGTTTGGCGGCAATCCTTAGAGCAGATGGACCATAATGAGACTTGTAAACAATTTTTCGGAGCATGGGACAGTCAACAGAAGACCTTACTATCGAAACCCTTCAGTTCGAACGGAGGAAACAATCGCTGCTGTAGTGTGCCATACAAAACAATCCACGTGTTTCGACAAGAAGCTTATCTGCTCAAATGGGTGTAAGCAGACAGTCATTACAGTCAATTATGCACAAAGATTTGGACTTATTCCGATATAAAATTCAAACAGCCAACAAACTGAACGCTGCAGACTTGCCGATTCGCTTGGAATTTTGCCAGAAGATGCTTCAAATGCTGGAAGAGGATGGAAACATGTTGAACTGTCTTTTCATGTCTGACGAGGCCCATTTCGATTTAAGCGGCAACATAAACAAACAAAATTGTCGAATATGGAGTGCTTCCAACCCACAGATGTTCCATGAGACGGAATTGCATCCACTTCGTGTCACCGTGTGGTGTGCAGTTTCATCACGCTGCATTGTCGGGCCCTACTTCTTCGAAGAAAACGGTCACACCGTTACGGTTACTGGAGACCGTTACTTGAGCATGTTGAGAGAGTTTCTTGCAACTCTGTGTGGTTTCATCAAGATGGTGCAGCTCCTCACATAGCTCAACCTGTTATGACAGAATTGCGACGAAAATTTCCCAATAAGCTGATATCCAGAAACTCCACATTCCGTTGGCCACCCAGGTCGCCTGACCTTACTGCACCTGACTTTTTCTTGTGGGGTTATTGCAAACAGGAAGTCTACAAAGCAAAACCAACAAATTTGAATGAACTAAGGCAATCCATTCGAGAAACAATTGCGGCTATTCCTGTCTCAACTCTCCAAGCAGTAATGAACAACTTTTTGGTAAGATGCCGCACATGCATCAACGAGCAGGGGGGGCATTTAAATTCCATTATTTTTAAAACTATTTAAGCTATATTTAATAAAATTGAATGAGCTTTAACATGAATAAAAGAAAAATGAATTCCATACACTGAAAAAAAAATATTTTAGTTTCCTAATGTAGCAAAATTCATCAGCCACCCTGTATTGCTAGAATGAATAATAGTTTTGCTCACCTAATGATGGTATGTATCACCTAAAACTAATCGAGATAGATATAGGAATATATGTATAACATATATTTATATACAAGTATAAATAATCAGGATGACAAGACGTGTTGGAATCCAGGTGACTGTCTGTCTGGCCGTCCCTCCGCCTGTCAGTCCATGCAAGCTGTAACTGGAGTAAAAAGTGAGATATTTTGATGAAAGTTGGTATGCGCGTTCCTTGGCAAAAAAAAGTCTGACTTCGCAGACGGTGTTATCGGACCACTTTCTCACTCACAAAACGCCATTAGCCGAAAATCTATAAAGTGGCAAAACTAAGCATCAAGTTAAGATATTAAACTCTAATTTTGCACAGGCAAATATTATAAGATACCGACAGCGCAAAATTGGATGAAATCGGATGGCAAATACGCCAAAGGCCGAACTTAATGGAACCCGAGCGTGGCACCGTTCACTTTTAGGTGAAAACACATATCTCGTACTACTGATTTGAACCGGTATATGACATTCCCCTGACAGTAATCTGAATCAGATCCCCCCTATACCTGATATAAAGATTGACGAACTTCCGGGAGAGTTTATATCACATATATCGGCCAATATATGGCATAACTTAAATAAATTAGGTGAGCGTATTTTTCTCATAACGGTGCATATATGTGCTTAGAATAAATAAAATCGGACGAAAACTCGCTCCAGACCTATAATTAACAAGGCTTATAAAGCTGAAAGTACCTTAATCCCCGCAGGTTGCAAGAATATGAAATGCTCGGTTATATCCGAGCTTAGCTCTTCCTTACTTGTTTGTTAATAAAGTGGTGGCTATTTCAATTTTTCTAATAATGTTTATCCCATGTTTTCTTTTTAAACTGTGTTGAGCTATTACAGTAAAATTTTCAGTTTTAAATAACGTTGGTGCCAAGTAAATGAGCTGGTTAGAAATTGAGATATCGTGATGACAACGCAACGAAGAGAGTAGTTTCGTGAAAACGTGTCAATATGCAAAAACGAAAATTTAGATTTGTTTACACTTCTATGTTAGACTGGAATACCTCCTTTATTTTAATTATTGTTTTGGGGAGCACAAATTTTTTTAAATCTTGAGTTTAAAGGGTTTTCTTAAAATCGTTTTGACGAAGCTTATCCATTAAACGCCTTTTAATTAATAAAATTAATAAATTAAAATTCCAAGTTTCCCGATACTACTCCAACATTTCCTTCATACTTAGAGTACTGCACACATATATTAAAGTGTCATATCTCACATAAACTGCCAGCCAGTCACCAACGATGTGTGCTTAATAGTTGGCCATTTTACCGCAAAAATATTGTTGAGCTCATTAAAAAAATTTAAGCCTGCAATGTGCGCGTGCGTGACAAGTTTGTGAATAAATTTCAGACGTCCTCTCTCTGCATACGTAGTTTGTCGAATTTGTTGTCGCGCATATTATAACTTAAACCAGCAAACAGCTAAACACTGGTTAGAAACTTGAACGACTCTAACAGGATTATATGACAGTTTTTTTTCACCGTTATTTTTGGTAAAACTTACACAAATTGAGACAAATGCCAGCTAATACCTTTTGCAACGAAAAACTTTGCGGCAAGTTATAAAAGAAAAACACACACACGTACACACGAAAATGCATATACTTAACGGTGTATATGCGTGTAAGAGTGTGTTTGCCTGTAGTTGAACCACTATCGTTAAGGCAAACACTGACTGCCTTTGCGTTTGTTAGTTTCATTTTATGAGCGCGCATATGTTTATCTGTGTGTGAGTATATGTGGGTGTTTGTGCGCCCTTAAGTGTGTGTGTGTGTGTTTAGAATGCTTTCAGCGCACCTATTGTTTCACTTCAAGAGGTTTATCACGGCGTAGCATAAGCAGGCGTGGTTTCGTTTCCGTCTGCCATCTATGCGTGCATAAATGTTACTCATACGCCGAGGCGGGGCGCCTATGAATTCGCCGAAAACAGTACTTATATAAGCAGCAAGACAATGGCAATAGCAAATACCAGCGCAATATGTTTGCCGGAAGATTATGTGTAGGAAATGGTTGCATTGTTGCACTGCCGCTTGGTTATTGTCGGTCGGTCGGTAGCTCGGTCGGTGCTGCTGTTAATTAATGTCTGGAGTCGGCTGATAGCAAACTAAGCTCTACTCACTCGCCCACGTTCAACTGTTCACTCTCTTTCCACCTATTCACTCTATGAAATAATGGGTAACAAACAAATTTCGTTCACAAATAGACAAAAGGCAGCAAGCAAAGGCCAAACAAGTTTGCTTTTTGTTGTATGATTTTCTAAGTATAAAAGAAAGCTTTTGCATATGCGTTACTGTGTATGTGAATTAATTTGTGCTCTTGAAGAACATTGTCTACTCATGTGCTACAAAGGCTTAACTTTTCTGATTTTTGGCAAGAAGAAAAATTTGTTTTCATAAGTGTTTTTCATACTACATACAATCGTTTGCTGCCGAATGAGTAGTTTCGGCACTGAGTATTGTGTGCCACATGTATATTTTAGAATTATGGGAAACTACAAATATTAATTACTGCAATCAAAATGTTAATGTTACCATCATTTGTTCCTCCAATTTCGTAAGTTGCTAATTGAAATAGTACAGCAACAAAGGAGTTATTGTTAGTTCATTGTTATCTCAATATACTCTATAATATATAAAGTACATAAATATAAGTGTCTTTATACTTGTATTAAAAATTATAAAAATTCCTCTTTATATAAATACATCCATCTACATACAATATATAGTATATTCCATTTCATGATTGAAATGCTGTTCGTCTTGATTAGCTAATTAAGCAAAGTTGTGTTTAGTTTCTTTTGTTGCATTTGTTTGTAAGCCAACACTATCGCCCAACTAACCAAACTGGCGTGTGTTTCAGCACTGATAATTTTTGGTGGCTTATTCGCAGACTTTGGATTGTTGCAAGCTATTCGATTAAAAATCCTGGTGTTGCCTACATTTTCGTGCTCAGGGTTTGTTATAGTTATTTCGTATGAACTTATACAACCCTGTCGGAAAATTTTTTTCCAGCAATCCAAAAGAAAATGGAAAACAAGAGAAAATGTCAGGTAAAATATATTTTACAGATATAAGAGTTTCAACTGAAGACCTATATTTTGATCAGTCTATATATATAGCAGCTATTTGCTGTAGTCGTCAGATCTAAACTATTTGAGTATTTTGGATAATAATATATGTATCACTTCGTGAAGATAGTATATCGTTGAATAAAAAGATTTTCCACACAAGGACTTGAGCTTGATCGATCAATTTGCATGACATTTTTTTATTATTATATTCTACAGTGATCCAATATCGGCGATTCTGAGAAATGAGCAGCTGCTTGTAAAGGAAATGTTTTAGATCGGTATATCGAAACTTGACTAGATCACGCAAGTACAGATATACAGACGGACAAAAAGACTCATTAATGCATAGGCTTTGCTTTTATATGGCTATTTTCGATTCGCCAAGTGTTACTGTCCAGCAAATGAAATGAACTATACTATTTTTTTTAACAAGCTAACAAATTGTAGGCATAAAATAGTAAGACTTTTTAATTTCAATTTCGCGCAGCAACCCGTTTGCCGAAATATTTTTTTACGTTGTTATGACTGTCAGTGATGTCTCCGCAAAATGTTCATTCAAAATAATAATTAATTATTAGTATTCACTGTCTTTCTGAAGGACGTAAAGTGGATTAGGTGAATTTTGCAATGGGTGAAAGAATTCAATAAGAAAGTTTCATTAAATCAAATTTCTGTTGCCAAAACGTTCAGAATGTTGGAAAAGGCCTTGGTGATAATAATTTGTAGCTAGCAAGTGTTTTTGATTGGTACAAATTTCCTTCAAAGAAAGTCGAGAACACGACTAGCAGGTGGAGATCCCACTGATATCGTTGGAATATTGGACGGATAAGTGAAAAACATTTGAAAGATCATTTTGATCTAAGAAAAGTAAAAACAAGACTGGTTCCAAAATCACTCAATATTTTCGAAAAAAACAGCGCCCCGTTAACGTTTGTCAACTAATGCTTTCCGACTACCATGATCTCATGAAATGTATTATTACTGGCGATAAGTCTTCGATCTATGCTCACGACCCGGAAACAGACAAACAATGCCACGAATGTCGTGGCAAAGCTGAATCGAAGTCGCAAACACCAAGCAAAGCAGGTCAGAAATCTCGGTTTTGTTGACAGTTTTCGTCGATTATCGAGGTGTGGTGCACACGAAATTACTTCCGATCGACCAAACTGTCTGACTAAGGATGACTATTTGAATGTTGTTCGTCGTTTGCGAAAAACTAATCGTAAAAAAAGGCCGGAATTATGGGCCAATAATGCTTGGTTTTTGCGCCACGATAATGCAGCGTCGCATACTGCATTCATTCTTGGTGAAGTAACCGCTAACCGCTTCGGGGCTATTCCGAAAATTGACTTTAACAACTGTTTCGAGGATTGGAAAAAACGTTGGCTCAAGTGCTTTGGGGCCAAGGATGATTACATTGAGGGAAACAAAAAAGATTTTGAAGAATAAATTAAGAATTTTGAAATGTTTAACAAAGTCTTACTATTTTTTGCTCATAGGAGTATTTTATGCTATAACATCCCACGACTATTGGCTAGGAAATCATCAAATCCTCGAGGAAATCCTCGACAATCAGATCGATACCCAACACCTCTTTGTCGATTTCAAAACCGCATTCAACAGCGCTGACAAGAGCTACCTACCTATTCAACGACATGTCATGACTAAAAGTACAATGGCCTGAACAATACAGCTGTCAGCACAACCCTACCCAGTCTTGAAAAAGAGGTGAAAAATATTGGTCCTGTGGTGATCGAGGATAAGGCAAAGAGCCTGGAGGTCACACACAAAGACTCCAGGTATTTGGGTAACTACGTTACTGCTGATAGCTATAAAATTGAAAAAGTGAAGAGCTTGAGTCCTTTGTCATTCCCGTCCTATCGGCGGACGATAACGAGCCGAGATGTGAAAGTACTTGAAGCATTCACGAGAACTGTACCGCGCAGGATTTTTGGAACCCTCCGCGTGAGCGATGAATACCGAAGAAGATAAAATCGCGATATGTTTGAGATATATAATATTTTCTTAATATTAAAAAATTAAAGAATACTTCTGTTTTCCGAAACTGATAACGTGCATATTTGTGTTAGCTCCATATCGAGAATGATTTCCATAGCTTTTGTTAAAGTGAATTCAAATAGTAAGGCTTCATCTCACAGCAAAGCCAAACTTTATTTATTTATGAATTTTTTTCGTAAATTTTTTCGTCTTTCGTACGTCTATTTAGTGTCACTATATACTATATAAAGGTTTTATGCTCCTCAATTCCGAAATCTAATCCAACAACTACCGCTTAATACTTTTTTACATTTTTTAATTGGCGAAAACGGGTGGTTCGACTGATATTCAGCCACTTACTCAAATTGCACTCGCCATAAGCTGGATTTATATTCCCTTTGTTTTTATTTAGCCTGTGGGTAACATACATTTATATATCTACATACTTGTATATACGCACACCATGTACGTATATATTTACAAAATTTGTGTGCCATGTCATTGCACATTTGCTATATTCTGGCTTAGTTTTTCCCCCATTAAAATCTCGGGTTACAAGCAATTTCCAGAGCAAACAAAAGCGAATATTTGTGATTGATTCACGGAAGTCGATTAAATTGTTGTCACCGTATATAACTATGTGGATGAGCTATATTTGCTATTGGAACAGAGCTGTATATATAAGTTAATATATGTATGTTTATCTATGTGTTTTTATAAGTTTTTCTCGATTAAATTCGGATTTTAGTTTCAGTTTTGATTTCGATACCTTAACCATGTACAAATATATATTGATGTGTTTATTTTGGTTAGCCTAGTCTGTATTGCAGCTATATATATAAATAAAACCAAAATAAGTTGTACTTGGAATTACGTTATTTCATATACATACTTATGTGAAAACCGTGCCGAGCTGAGTCGATTTAATCATGTCCGTCAGACTAACCGCCTGTCCGTCTGTATGAGGATTTCTATTATTTGGCGAAGCAAGTTGAGGCAAAATATCGAAATAAAAGTGTGTATAAAGAGTGTTTTTGCAGCGTGACATCTTACGTCCAATATGTTGACCTCAATGCCGAGACTGAAATTCAAAGAAAATATTTTTCGCATAAATATTTCTCCTAGCCCCAAATATTTTCGTACTTCAGGCTGACCTTATAGCATACATATATGTATATTATGTGAGTTATCTAATAACTAATGAATGTGCATTCTAATGACCAAAACGGATAACAACGGGTGAATACTTCTCCCAGCCTCCATACACCCTAATGTAAGAAATTTCAAGCGTCCGTTTAACTTTATGCGTTATACTTATATTGATCAGTATCTGAGATATCTTATTGAAAAGTAGCCATCAAGTGAATGTATTATATCGGTTAGATTACAGTTTAATGAAGAATAAGAAAAAACGTTAACTTCGGCTGCACCGAAGGTAATATACCCTTCACAGGAGCATTTCTTTTAGTAGCTATGTGTTCAGTTTATAAATAAGCTATATGCTATATTAATCCGATCCGAGCATTTTTTTCGGAGATTATGTTATTACCTTAAACAGTAATCCATGCAAAAGTGAAGATACCACGTCAAAAGCGAAAGTTTTCCATAGAAGCCCTTGATTCCGATCGTTAGGTTTGTATGTCAGCTATATGCTATAGTAAGCCGATCTGAACAATTTCTTCGGAGAGTACATTTTTGTTTTAAAAATTATATATACCAAATTTCGTGAATATATCTTGTCAAATGCAAAAGTTTTCCATACAAGAACTTTTTTCCGATCGTTCAGTTGGTATGGCAGCTATAAGTTATAGTAGCTTCTTGAAGAGAAAATGACGTTTGCAAAATTTCAAAACGATATCTGAAAAACTGAGGGACTAGTGCGTATATATAGAGACAGACGGACGGACGGACAGACAGACAGACGCACATGGCTAAATCGACTCAGCTCAACATACTGCTCATTTTATATAAATATATGTACCTACTTTATAGGGTTTCCGACGCTTCCTTATGGGTGTTACAAACTTCGTGACAAACTTAATATACCCTGTTCAGGGTATAAAAAGATAACATCGATTCACTAAATATCCCAGATAATGCTTTTCGTTATTATAGCATATTTTGTGCCGGAAATGTGTGAAAATTAAACCTTTGATAAATTTAAATATAACCGCAAGTGTAATTTCCGAATTTTTTACTTTCCTTCTAACCGTTTTTCGATGATATTTTAAAAGAATTAAGAGGACAAGATTTCTTAATATAATATACACTAGGGTGTGTCATTCTGAGGCAACCTTTTTTTTTCAACTGAAAAACAGGCTAAAAACTTTCGAAAATGTGAAAAAAATCACTCAAAAGATGAACTCTTAATAATACATATATTAATACATATTAGGAGGTGCCTCTTTAAAATTTTCTGTTTTCCATATAAATAACATGAAAAAAAAAATCATTTTTTTGTGGTGGTTATTATAATCAACTTCGACTACTGAAGATCGATTCCGAAAAATCGATTGTTTTACGAGAAAACTCGATTCTCGAGTAGAATCGGAATCGAGTTTACCAACCCTACTGGCAGCCATCGCGCACACATACAATAACCACCACAAAAAGTGATTTTTTTCCATGTTATTTATATGGAAAACAGAAAATTTGAAAGAGGCACCTCTTAATATTAATATTAAGAGCTCATCTTTTGAGTGACTTTCTTTTTCCCATTTTCGAAAGTTTTTAGCCTGTTTTTCAGTTGAAAACAAAGGTTGACTCTGAATGACACACCCTAATATATGTACACATACATATGTATCTTATTTCAATTCGACTGAAGAATCAGGCTTGGACCAAGGTGCAGACCAATTAAATTCTAATTCAGCTCTAAACGACATAACTTTTTAATTTATTTTTCTTTACTGGAGTTGACACCAGCGCGCCAGCCGTTTCTTCTTTTCTCAAGGTGATGGCAATTGGAGATTCTAAGCGAAGCCATGTCCTTTCTCTGCTTCCCCCGGCGGGTACTCCGTCGAATACATTCGGAACTGGAGTGTTTTAGTCCATTCGAATGACAAGACCTAGCCAGCGTAGCCGCTGTCTTTTAATTCGCTTAACTATGTGAATGTCGATGCAGAACCTTTCTCTCGAAAACTCGTTACGCCGACTCATCAGATGTTGTCATCGTCCATGCCTCCGTACCATATAGCAGACTTGTACATTTAGTTTCATAAAAATATTACATTTTTACCTACTTGAATGATTTAAAATGAAATGAAAAAGCGGAAATCATAATATTAAGTTGGTCATTGGTCTGGTATACTTAAAAAGTATTTTCAACGAATAAACAACTCAATTACTGATCGACTTATTTTTTTCATAAAATTCGTTAGAAATACGAAAATTATTATATAGAGTATATGGGAGTTGGAGGCAGTATCGACCCGATTTTATCTATTTCCAATCTCGTATACTATTAACATGCCATAAACTAAAAAAGTGTTCCCTGCGTTTCATTAAGGTACCACATCCAAACACCAATCGCCCGATTGTCCAAGTATTATGGGGGAAAGGGAAGAATGGACCCGATTCAACAGGATTCAGCTTTATTGATTTGGAAGATATATAAAATAGAATAAACTTATTAGGAAGCACCGAGGTTTTAAAGATTTTCAAACCGCAAGGATAATGTTTCTAGAATATAAAAATACGAAAGACAGAGAAAACATTCGGCGAAAGAGTCATGAAAGACCAAAGTAAGCGCATCCAAAATATCATAAAGTTCAGAGGAAGAGAAGTAGGTAATAATTCAAGGCAAAATGGCGAGAAAGTCCTACGTGCAGATGCTGAGTACGAATTTATACCCCACTGCGCAAAAAACTTTAGTACCAGCAGGGTAGTGAGCCCAAGAATTTAACGCGGATTGCGAAAAAATATTTCGATCAAAAATGGATAGAGTTTTTACCATGACATGAACAAAGCCGCAAATAATGAGAATTTATAACAATAATTGGATGATTTCTTCTTTTCGTTAGAGAAAACGAGAGACTTTTAATACAATACTTTGAAGAATAATAAGCGCGACCAACTTTACTATCGTTCCTAAAAACAAGTGATTTTCAATAGATTGAAAGACTCCTGAGAAAACATACCTACTATTACAATCGCTTCTTCCGAACTTGGTAGACAGCATGCCTCGCATGCTTTTGCCCGCAATTAACGATAAAGGTGTCAACACTAAATATTGATTACATTCATAGGGTATATATAATTATGTCCGATACTGTATATAGTAAACGTCTTCTTCCAAGAAACTCTAACCCACAATTGCTGCTTAATTTTCATTATGCATACCGTTTGCTAATCATTTCCACCTTCAACCAAACTTTGGCTACAAGACGCCCAACTTAAGTACGACTAAGCTCGCAGTTAATCGGTGCATGAAAATCTTAACTAATTCGTGGCTTAAGTCGTACGCATGCATATGCTTCAGTGAAACTTTTTCACGCAACAAAAAGCGGTAATGAAAGTTCTATAGTAAGCAACTAAGTATCTAGTATATAAGTTCAAGCACATGTAAGTAGTTAAGGACACAACGGAAACGAAGAGTGGGGCTGAGATATGTACGCAGAGCTGGTGGCAGCAACTTAACTGTTTTGGCAAGTCAAACATACTGCCAGCAACTCATTTCAATAGACTTATTAAGTAGATAAGTAGATAGTAGCAGGGCTTTCATTCTTTTTGTTTCGCCTACTTACATTATTGCTGCTAATTTACTTCTTGCTGCTGTCATTACGAGCTAACGCTTGTACAACAACCAAACGAACTGACATTCCACCACTGCCACCAACGCCTACCGCGCCCAACAAACAATCCCTCCCTCGCTGTCATCCACAATTTACATTGACATTTCCAATAGCGCTCGGGCGCAACTCGCTGACGACAAGCATACTTCACATTCCATCAGGGGGTGTTGCGCGCCAGCGCGAGCTAATCCGAAAGCGCTTTTTGAACGCTACACTAAATAATTGGCTTAAACAACATTTTTAGCAGCTCAAGTGCTGCTAAATTAGCTTTATTTCTATGAAGTACTCGCTGATGTTGTTGTGATTGGTTGTTCCATATTTTTATACCCTGAACAGGGTATATAAAGTTTGTCACGAAGTTTGTAACACCCAGAAAGAACCGTCGGAGACCCTATGAAGTATATATATAAATGATCAGTATGTCGAGCTGAGTCAATTTAGCCATGTCCGTCTGTCTGTCTGTATGTATACGAACTAGTCCCTCAGTTTTTAAGGGACTTAAGTCGTTTTGAAACTTTGAAAACGTCATTTTCTCTTCAAGGAGCTGCTCATTTGTCGGAACGGCCGATATCGGACCACTATAGCATATAGCTGCCATACAAACTGAACGATCGGTATCAAGTTCTTGTATGGACAACTTTCACATTTGACAAGATATATTCACGAAACTTGGTATATATTATTTCCTAAAGCAACAATGTAATCTCCGAAGAAATTGATCAGATCGGTTGACTATAGCATATAGCTTCCATACAAACTGAACACATAGTTACTAACAGAAGTGCACCTGTGAAGGGTATATAGCTTCGGTGGAACCGAAGGTAACGTTTTTTCTTGTTTGATGTTGTTATTGCAATTATTTTTGTTGTTGGTACTTATGTCCTGTTATCAGCCGTGTGGCATTGTCTGCTGGTGATTTATCAGTCGCAACTTGGGTGATTGCCAACCCGCAGACTTGGCTTCACACATACATACGCTATTTACATAATTTCATTTTCAGATACTCGTATAAATATACCTACATAAATGCATTTCTATGTAGAGCTACTTAATTTATACCATTTTCCATAGTGCATGCGTTGCTTAATCCATCAAGTTGTTAATATTTTGAATATTTGTTAAAAAACACAATTGATAGTTCGACTTTAAAGGTCTCAAATAAAATAAATAAAATATTTTCTGTAGCAGGGTTCCATCGCAATTTCATACCTCAAAGAAAATCGCATTTGCCTTTCTGAAGGAAAAGTTTGGCCTATGTATAGCCTCATTCAAACTAACTGATCAAAATAAACTCCTTGTTTGCAGCAATCGAAATAGTGATTACAAGCAGTTTGCAGTCGCTAATTTTCATTATTTTACCGATGCTTTCGACAACTTCATTTCCAGAGCGTAATGCATCTTTGGTATCAAAATTTCCGAAACGAAACCGTTGTCCATCCTCTTTGTTGAGTGAGTTGACGTACAGTTATGGTGAGTTGTAAGATAATTTTAGGTTTTAGGCTGGTCGATTGGCCACCCAAATCGTGTGATATTAGACCGTTAGATTTTTCCTGTTACAGTATGTAAAGTCTAAAGTCTAAGCGGCAATACGGCTCCATTTCAGGCCTTGGAGCTAATCAACACTAGTCTCATTCGCAAGTTACCAGTCGAAATGCTCGAACAAGCATATAAGGCATAGCCACGGCCATCATTTTAAAGAGATAATATTCTAAAAATACGTGCCAAATAATGTTATTTCGAATAATAGTGAACATTCCCAATTAAGTTTGCAGTTTCTTTGTTTTTATATACATACATACCTAATTAAATTTCAGTTTCGAGTTATTTTTCTTTAAAGGCGTTTCGCCCACTTATGTATACCAAGTTTCATCAACATATTTACTTGTATGTTACTCGTAATTTTTACTCAAGTTACGGCAATTTCAACTTTTCTCGTCATCCTGATCACTTATATATATATATAATCTTATATACAGCTGTTGACAACTAATTAGAAACGCTCCCTTTTTGTAAGGTGCTGATGAGTATAGTGATTAAATGTTTTGGTATGCCGTTATTTATATTCCTAAAAACCTTGCACTGTTTGTGTTACTCTATGTGCTACTAAATTCGCTCAGTTTTGTAGTTATTTGTTAATTTGTTCCAAATAGTAAATGTGTTACGATATAGAAGGTGAATTAAGTGCGACAGCTAATTAGAAACAGTTGTTTAAAGAATTAAAATTCCTTCTGGTGCCAATCTTTATTAATAATATTATTGATTTCTGTCAAGGATGTGTCTCAAAGTTGTGGTTTAAAATATATTAAAATGTATTATTCAAGTTTTCTAATCAGAAAAAGCTGCAGCTGTACACCTGCCCTGCTTGGTTACTTTTTTGACCTCCGCCAGTCTGGAAAGACGTAAAAAGAAATTTTGAATCAGGACAAAAATATTGTGTTCAATGCCCTTAAGGATATAAAGAATTTTAAAACTATTTCCAATGTTACACGCAAAGGAAAATCTTAAAAACTTCAACAGAAATACTATAGAATGGATTACGGAATTACTACTATCGCCCGAAGAGACCCAAAAACGAGTTCCACTGATATTCTACATAAAACTCAAGACGAATGTCAATGTCCAAATATCCAAGACAACAATTTCCAGGCTTTTGGTCGAATTTGGACTTCACGGTAGGGCAGCACGCAGGAAACCACTTCTGACTAAAATTCAAAGTAGACAACGCGTAGACTTTTCCAACTCTTATTGTTCTTGGACAACAAATCAATGCAGTATGTTGTTGGGAATGACGTAACCAAAATTAATCGCGTAGATTCTGATGGTCGAAGGTATGTTCGCCGTCCAATCTATCAAGAATTTGTAACTCGCTATGTTCCACGCGTAGTTGAGTATGGTGGGGCATGAATCATGGTGTGGGAATTTTTTCCCTGGAATGGTGTAGGTCCGCTCCATACGATTAATGTAATTTTAAAAAAGGAGAAACATGTTGACATTCTAAAAAATGTCATTCTGCCATGGACTAAGGAGGAATTTGCCTATTTTATGGAAATTATATCAAAATAACAACCCAAAGCATACGGGAAAGTTGACACAAAGGTTTTTTGTTAAAAGTTCCATGAATGTTTTGTAGTTTCCTGAAGAGAACACATCTTCGTTGATGTCAAAAAGGCTGTAGATACCAAAAATATAAAATATTTTCGTTTCTAATTAGCTGTCGCGCTCAAATCGTTGATTCTACATATTTTCGTTAAAATATTAAAAAAAAAGGATTTTTAATTAAAATTTTTAGTATTAGGGTTTAAGTTTAACGTAAGTTTTAATAAAATAAATGAAGAAACAGTAAAAATAAGTGATTTATTGGAAAATAACATCATTTACTTTAAACTATGTAGCGTTTCTAATTAGCTGTCAACAGCTGTATATGTCGCTTAGTTTTAGATTACATGTGCAACGGTTAGAGTATAAGAGTATAATAATTCACGAGGCAACTGGCTCTCTTACAATTGAGAGAGCGTGGACTTTTGCCTGGTTAGAAGGCAGCACTTTGAGAAAAGAACAATCAAACCTGAGGACATGTTGAGAACATAACACTCGATTTTGACAGCCCGAGCATAGGGCAGCAGAAATGAACCATTTTTGTGAGAAAAGAAAACGCTTTAAAGTTGACTTCTAACTAGGTAGGTTTTGTAAATAGAAATATTCCAAATGATAGCTCACAGAAAAATTAGCCACTGATATTGATTTGGTATAAAATATTCGACTTTATGATATGAGTTTATACCATAAATACCTATGTATTACTATCATATTTATTGTTGCTGTTTTCTATCTTAATAAAAATAGAAGCCTAATGAGTATACAAAGACATACAAATATCTTTTGATTTCTCTTCTTTTATCGTGGGAGTGTGTTCCGCAATAACAAAATTCATTAAAATCCGGATTAAATGTTAGAATGGAGCGTATAAAACTTCAGCAACATAGCACAACAAAAGGCTTAGTGTCGCACCGTGAGTGTTTACACTGAGACAAATTGTTTCCGCTGAGAGCTGAAATAATCAATAAGTAATTTTTCTGACAAAAACTGTTAAGGCTATCTTTTATCGTTTTAGCGTTTTTATAACATTTGTTTCCTCATCAAAGGAATGGATTCGCTTTACGTCTGCTGCTAATAAACATAAACAAAATAGCACTCAGTTATAAAAAAACTGTGCAGTACAAAGTTTTTTGAAGGAGTGGCAAGTCGATTTTTTAGTACTCTTTTGAGAGAAAATTGTGCTTGGATAGCAAATGTTATTTCAAACTGAATTTTAATCTATGGTCGACCTTTGAAAATATTCCTAATGTTAGTATTAAAACGAAAAGTCGATCATTAATAAAGAGTATATTTAAAGCGTTAAAACCCCTGTATTTCGTCGTAGAAGTAAAATAATTATAAGAATAGGCTGTAACTTAACTTAGAAGTATTGCAATCTGTAAGGTGAGAGCCACCATAACTAAGCTGAAGAGAAAATATTGAAGTTCCCAGTTCACGAACCTGTTGGAAAAAAATGGTTTTATAGAAAGCTTTTGACGAACCGTCTTTAAGAAATTTGCATGTAATATTGCCTAAGGGAATAATCACTATAAATATTGCTGCCCCAAAAATTAACCGATCAAAGTTAAGTTAAGTCAAGTTGTAAGAAATCTTTTGTATTTATGAAGTGGGCAAAACAGTAGATAAGATTTTTTAATTTAAATTTCGCCTGAAAACCCATTTGTCGAAATATTTTTGTCGAGTTTGGTCGGTCTTCGGTTAAACAAATTATTCAAAGAGGGTCAAGAACGCGTTGACGATGAACCACGTCCAGGTCGCTGGATCAACTGATGATGAACACGTCGGTAACATGATGATCGACGATTAACAGTCAGAAATCTTACTGGCATCGTTGGAATATTGGAATCAGTATCGGAATCGAATGAAAATGATGATGAAAACCATTTAGAAAGAGCTATATTTTTTTTAAATAAATATCGTCGAGTTAACGTATGTGAAACAATGCCATGAGACGCATTATTACTGGCGATGGGTATTGAATTATTGCTTACGATCCAGAAATAGACGAAAAATCGGTCGAATATTGTGGCAAAGGTGAGCCGAAGCCGGGAAGATACGTCAAATTAAGACAAGTTGACAGTTTTCCGATTTTCGAGCTGTAGTGCACTCCGAACTTCTTCCGAACGACCAAACTGTCAACAAGGATTACTATTTGAATGTTATGCGTCATTTGCGCGAAGCTATTCGTAAAAAAGGGCCGGGATTATGGGCCGACAACTTTGTTTTTGCACCGTGATAATGCACTGTAGTAGACTGCATTGATTCTTCGTAAGTTTTTGGAAAAATTTTCAACCAATTTCGTTGCCGCAAGCACTATATTCGCCTGATTTAGCTCAATGTGACTTTTGGCTATTCAGTAAACTCAATCGACCAGTACGGGGAAACCGTTTTGAGTCAATTGAAGGCATTAAACGTGAATCGCTACCGGCATTGAAGGCTATTCCGGAAATTGACACTAACAACTGTTCCGAAGATAGGAAAATACGGTAGCACAAGTGTATTGAGGCTAAGGGGGGCTACTTTGTGGAGAACGACATGGATTTTGAAGAATAAAATAAGAATTTCAAAATTATTAACAAAGTCTTACTATTTGTTGCTCATACCAGTAGCTTCGGTGTGACCAAAGTTAAAGTGACACAAGCTCTGCGCCAAGCAAACATTCATAATCAGTTAGATAAACTCCGCACAGCTTTTATCAGTACCGAAGTCATTGTCACAGACGAAACGAAAATCGAAATGAATCGATTGTCATCGCTATTATTGTAAAGTTAGCAATTGTATATGCAAACATATATTTCTGTAATATTGAAATCGATAAAAAAATTTCACGATTCTCTCTCCAGTTGTTTAGACCACATTATACGATTCTCTTCCCCAGCGACTTTCTACTGCCTAAAATCTCGAAATAATGCAATATGGAAAGATATTTATTTTATATTATTTAGAAATTGTACACGAAAAGTCGCAGCTCCCTATAGTTTGTATTCTTAAAAAATTAAATGTCATGATGAATTTTTATTTCGCCATCCAGAATGTGGTTGATGTATCAAGATCTACAGCAACAGTGGCTATCTTATTCAGCTATTTTGGCATGATTTTTATCAGAAAATTTAACCAAGATAACACTATACTGCTCAAGAAGGAATATAAGGCAGGAGTTTTAACTATATATCCATTACAAAGATGATCGCTTTTAACTACAACTTTCGTTACTTCTCCGAACGCTGTTCACAAAGCTCGCTAGAGAATTCTTTAAAAAGCTTCTACAATACTTTCTGTGATTTCGCAATTCATGTTATGTTAAAGAAAGTGATTGATATAAATATTAGAAAATCAAAATCAAAACCCAAAATTTTGCCATGTAAACAAATGACACATTATTTTTTCCAGTCTTCAATGGGTGACCTTATCAAGCATTGCTATCACTCAAGTGCGACAAAAGCAAAAACACTGTCAGAGCGCTCAAACTCGAAAGCCTTAAACGATTACATTGGATTCAATTAAGACGACAAAAGGATCGCATGCGATAAATTAGCCTGCGTATGAGTGCGCATTGGTAATGGCAACGCGACGCAATCGAACACCAACGCATAGCCAACGCACAGCTATTTACACACACATATATACAAAAACCATACAAATACATATACTAGGATAAGGGCGCATGCAGAACGTCGCAAAACGAAAAGTTAAGCTCGTTTCCAAGCCACGGCGGCATATGAAAAGGGCGCCTCCACAATCAGCTGAGCGCCAGTTAGCGAGCGCGAAGACTGTGTGAATGCGTGTGTGTGCGTGACAGCAAAGTTTACGATGAAATCTCGACGATAACGCAGCGATTGCAGCTTAAAAACGAGTGAAATTATTTTGGTACCTTCTTCCCCTCCCACCGCTTGCCGTACTCAGCAGTAATCCGCCAGCACCGCTTTCCACGCTGTTCGCAGCGTTGCTGTCGCTGTTGCTATTGCTATGTGTTTTGTTGCTTTTAATGGCAACAGCGGTGCCAAATAGCGCGTTAATACATAAATTTTAAACCACCACCAGCAAATACGCGTCCAGCAGCGCACAGCGCCAAAGCAATTGGGCTGGCATCTTTGTGGCACTATGTGAGCAGCGCACCAAACCCCGCCGAATCGCGCCGCGTCGCTGTGCACTCATTGCCTTTGTGTTGCCGCTTTGCCACTGCTAGCGAGCGAATGTTGCACAGTCCAACGCAGTTTTTAATTGATACCGTAACTTCTGCGAAATCGCTTTGTAACGCTCCACACGACCAGACTTATTTTCGCTCGCTGATGCGGCGCGTACTCGAAATATTTGCTTATTCCATCAGCTATCACACACACAGATATATACATACATATGTATGTATGTTTGTATTAATGTTTAATTTTATTTTCAACTTTTATTAATTCCCATTCGACAATTGGCCAATTGAAGCAGTTGGTACATAAAGCTTTGACGGCTTTCTTCCCTCCTTCCCATACCGTTGCCTTGCATTTTATGGCATAAAAATTATGAAACTTTTGAAATTATATTCAGTTAATTCAAATATTACGCACAGCTCATGAACTCTTCACGTTTATCGAGTGAAAATTGTCTGCAATTCGTTTTGAATTTAAACATTTGTTATCTGATACCCTTGACTTTATTTGAATGGACACTAAGATTTTAAGTGTATTTGGAAATAAATTTCAATAAAGTTTTAGGACTGATATAAAATATTGTACCATTAGAAAGTTAAATTTTGGACATGAAGCTCGAAAAGGTATCTCAGCTTTTTTAAAACAATATAAAGTATTTCACCTTTTAACCCATTATCCACATGGGTTAATTCTTCTTCTTAATTTTTATACCCTGAACAGATTATATTAAGTTACCCATGAAGTTTTTAAAACCCCCAAATTTTTTAAGGCATCATTAGCTTCTTTTTCTGCACAAGAAGAGCACGTTTGTTGATATCGGACCACTATAACGTTTAGCTGCCATGCAAACTGTCCTATCAAAGTCTATGGAAAACTAACTAAACTCGGCACTTATTTATTAAGAATAATGCTACTGTATATATGGTTCAGACCGCGCTATCAAAGCATATATGTAGTTGTCATTAAAAGCTAACCTATCAAAGTGAAGATAAAGTTTGTATACTGTATATAAATGGACCATGGTGTTATAGCTTCGATGCGTCCATAATTACAATATTTTTTTGCTTAATTCCTCTCTTTCACTTTATAAAGATAGTGTTTTTACTCAGTTCCTATAGATTATCACAATTCATCATTGGCAAAAGCAAATATTCATTAACCTTGTACATAGTATAAGTCTCGAACCACCCTAGAGCTACGAGGTAAGACAATTAAGTAATGAGACTGATTCCATAAAAACCGTATATTTGAAAATTATACTACAACTAACTAAAATGGGTTCCTTTGACCACCGATTTTGTTCTAGGAAACAAAAAAAGTCACAGGGTGACATGTCGGGCGAATAAGGCGGCTGTTGCAACACGGCGATCCCTTTAGAGGCCAAATACTGGGGCACGCTGAGGGCGGTGTGGCACGGCGCGTTGTCGTGATGAAGGATCCAGTTACGAGCGATGTCTGGGCGCACCCTGTTGACTCGTTTTCGCAATCTTTCGAGTACTTGGCAATAGTAGAATTGATTCACAGTTTTCCTCGGTGGTACGAATTCTTTGTGGACGATTCCACGGCTATCAAAAAAGGCAATAATCATCGTTTTCACCTTCGACTTGCTCATGCGAGCTTTTTTCGGGCGGGGGGCGCGCGGAGACAACCATTGCGAGCTTTGGCGTTTGGTTTCCGGGTCGTAATGAAAAAACCAGCTCTCATCGCCTGTAATAACTCGATCAAGCAGCGTGGGATCGTTTTTCACTTGTTCCAAATAGTCTTCTGCGACGGTCATTCGATGCTGCGTTTGCTTTCGTTTTTCCATTTTCGTGACGAGCACTACAAACACACGTCTACTCAACTTGACGCAGCAGGCGAACTAAACAAGCTAGAGCGATGGTACATATATCAATGGAGAGGGGAGGGATGCCGGAAAAAGAGAAAGGGAATTTCAAGGTCACAGGTTTACCACAAGCGCGGCAATAAAATCAGTCTCATTACTTAATTGTCAAACATGCATTGTTGTTGCATCTTAAATGATACCTACTAAGACTTGGTTTTGTTTGTCGAAAAAAATTGTATGTCTGAGTGCTCATCTAAGTCCAAAGTCAGTGAGGTTAAACACTTACTTGAAAAAAATAGTTTAGTCGACTTTCATTATATGATCCTAACAAAGTTAATAAAGCGCGATAGTGTTTACTGTTTACTGGGTTAAAAATTTATTACATTTAGTATTTGCCTCAATGTTTTTATTGATCTAAAAGATGAGAAACTCTTCCGGATCATCCTAGTGACAATTTTAACATCATCAGCACTTGAGAGATTGGATCGATAAAGGTAAAAAAGATTCAAAGTCCTTTTATACTAGGTGTGCCGATATAAAATGAGCGTCAAAATTAAATACTAATTTTAAATGGGAAAGTAAACAAATTTATTCAAAGTATTGTACATACTTGTATAGTATTTTGACCACCTTTCTGGCAATTTGTGGATAACATGTCGAATCGAAAAGTGCCAAGTACTTTCATTGTAACCTGAACCGATTTAGCTTTGTGTGCAGGTGCATTGTCGTATAACAAAATTACTTTGCCGTGTCTTCTGTCCCAATCTGGGCGTTTTCCGATCAAAGCATGGTTGAAATTGTACATTTGTTGTCTGTAGTGATTAGTATTAACAGTTTTACCAGGTTTTAGAAGCTGATGATAGACAACACACTTTGATCCCACCAAATACAGAGAATTGCTTTCTTACCGAATCGATCAGTTTTTGCAGTCGATGTTGATGGTTGTCCTGGATTAACCCATAAATTTATTTTTCATCACCAGTAACAATTCGATGCTAAACTGATTTCCTTTCGTGCCTTTGAAGCAAAATTTCACAAGTATTTTTTCGGTTTTCTATTTGCTTTTCATTAAATTCATGTGGTACCCATTTGCCACACTTTAGGATCTTTCCTATAGCTTCAAGCGATTTGAAACTGTTTGTTGTGCATCATTTAACATAACTGACATTTGCTTTTGACTCAGAGCATCGTCTTCATCCAATATTGTTTGCATTTCAGCGTCTTCAAACATATCTGATGGTCTTCCATGTCCTTCATTTCGCACATCAAAAACATTATCTCTGAATCCGTTGATAGCATTAATAAAATATAATAAAAAAAGAATAAATGAACAAAAAAGAGATAAGTTCGGGTGCAACCAAGCATTTTGTATTTGTGAAAACACTTTAAGTTACAAACCGACCAGAAGATAAGAATCCAAGCAATAATATACAGTTGAACTTCCCTAACTCGAATCAGCATAATTCACAAAAAAAGTTTGTGTTAATAATTAGTATCAAATTTGACTTCTACAACCAATTCAATGGTTCGAGTTATAGAAAAAAACAAAAAACGAAAATCATTCTATATATGTAGTTAATAAACCCGATTTTATCTATATTTATCAATGCTACATTCTATTAAAATTCCACATACTAATAAAATGTTCTCTGAGGTTAATTAAATTACGATCATCAATCATATGGAGTCACCCGGATGTTACATGTTAGTTATATGGGTCAAGTTTTAGTTTAAGTTTATCCATTTTAGTTACAATGACAATAGAGATAACTGAAAGTTCGAAAATCGTTGTGTTAGCTATGTATACATATATGTAGGAACTAAGGGAAGTATTGACACAATTCAACCCATTTTTACGCACAGACATATCCTTGTCAAGAAAAGATTATCCATGAATTTTAATTAAATATCGCACACATTGACTGATATTTGCGGGAAGAAGTCAACTATAGATACTTAGATCCGCAAAAAAAAGCTGTTTCTGTCCACCCTCTTTTAATTCGGGGCTCTACTTTTACCCGAAGAAAGGTATGATAGTGGAAAGAGAATACCAAAGTTTATAATGAACTAAAAATGTTTGTTTCTGCTACGAAGTTTAACGGAAAATTTAAGTTTCCATTTCCGAAAGTAGCGTGGCGGTTGTGATCGAAAACCCAAATGAAAAAGATTTCCATTCACACGTTTTATTCGTTCTTGTATTATAGCTATTTATTGATCCGATATTGTGGTTCCGACAAATAAGCACATTATTGGGGGAAAAAAGAACGTGTGCAAAATTTCAGATGTATTTCTCAAAATTTTGCGTATATAAAGACAGACAGATGTACACTGCTGGTCATTAGGTTAGACGCACGTGAACTTGCATTACAATTGGGTAAATATTTATTATTTTAATGATGATGGAAAAAACATTAGTACGCAAAAACATGGATACTTAATGATACTTTAAACATAATATTGAAATGATTATTTAAACTTAACAAAATTGTGTTTTTCAAACATTTTCTTAATACTACTCAAAAAAGGTACCGTTTTCTTGGTCATTAGAATAAAGGAACTTAGGGGTTTTAATTTTTTATAAGAAAAGTATTTTTTTAGTTTAAATTTTTAGTTCGTGTTAATTGTTGAATTACTATAAATTAAAAAATTATTTATGGAATGATATAGGGAATCTATGTAGGTCAAGGATATCTCGCTCCAAGCACGTTTAGTACCTGCAGTTAATGTTTCCTTACCTTCGTATTGCTTTCTTCCTTCCCATACCTTCCGTGTTAGCCAGCCCCAAACATTTTCAATTATGTTAAGTTCTGGAGAATATGGTGGCCAGGTCATGACTTAAACGTTTTGACTCGAAATAAACGACTTTACTACTCGAGAGTTATGAATAGGAGCATTATTTTGTTGAAAAATCCAAGGAATTAGTCAAAAGAGATTACTTAGTTTTGGAAATACGGTCTCCAACAATGTTTTGAAGCGATCGCCGTTCATCTTCTGATCGATAAAAGTCAAGTCAATTGTTCCATAAAACGTGATGGCACTCCACAACATGACTCCACCTTCTCGGCTGTGGTAGCGACTTACATATAGGTAATCTTTCCGCAAATCATTATAATAGTATTGAAAGCCATCAGGGCCATCTAAATTTAAACGTTTTTCTTCAGTAAAGACAACTGAACGCCAATCATTAAGTCGAGTGCCAGATTGAACAGTCCACGTCATGTATTATTTAGCGAATCGAAGCCGTTTGTCTTTGCGTAGATCATTCAGAGGGGATTTTTTTATAAGCTTTAGGTTTTCTGCATTTCTAATTGTACGCTAAACAGTAAAAGACAGCTTGCTTTTACTTCGGCTCTTCCTTAATCTTAGCTGCAGACTTAGTCGGATTTGAAGCAATTCTAATAATTTTGCGTACTGATTATTCAAATAGTGCTTTATTTTTTCCTTTAAAGCGTTTTTTATATGCCTTTGGATCCTTTAAATATCTACAGGGTCCGACACTCGAAGCCATAATAAGCCATTGTAACCAATTAAAAAAGCCATAAATTCGGTTTGGAAAATTATTTTGATTTATTTTAAAATACAAAATGTGTGAAAATAATCATAAATTCAGGACCAATTCACTGCTCGATATGACCACTTTTTGCCTTAACTATGGCCTTGAGACGGTCAAAAAACGAATCGCAAGCTGTCCGAATGTGACTTGCCGGTATTTTGGCCCACTCACGGACAATGGCTTTCTTCAGCATCTCGAGACTGGTGCATTTTTTACTTCGGACCTTGCTCTCCAAAATGGCCCTGAGAGAATAATCCGTTGGATTCGCATCTGGTGAATTCGAAAGCCATTGTGTGGTCAGAATGAAGTTCGGAACGTTGTTTTTCAGCCAATCTTGGTTCACTCGCGCTGTCTGAGATGGAGCTGAGTCTTGTTGGAACGTCCATGGTTTGTGACCGAAATATTTGTTTGCCCACGGCTTCAAATCAGCCTCCAAAACACTTTCCAGATAATATGTCGCATTTACTTTGACGCCAGGCTCGATGAAAACAATTGTAGAGCGCCCATCTGCGGTGACAGCGGCCCAAACCATTATTTGTGGCGGGTGCTGCCTCCTGGTGGTCAACCGATGACTTAGATTCTCGTATGGAAGGTCGTTCAAGTAAACCCTGTCGTTTTAAGAGTTTACGAATTGCTCAATTGGAAAATTTTTTTCGTCAGAAAACACAATCTTCGGAATTTGACCGCTTTCGGCCAAGCGAAGCAACTGCTTCGCTCTCTCAAATCTTACTTATTGGTTTGAGATCATGGGCCTTTTGGGACTTGTAAGGCTTGACCTTGAGCTCATTTTTCAATATGCGTCGGATGTTGCGGTCGGATATTTTCAGTTCTTTAGCCATTTGATTGGCACTTCGTCGTGGATTTCGCTGAAGTCGCTTCTTTACTTTCCGAACCATCTCACGTGACGTTGCAGCCTTTTGATGACCACCTCAATGGTGTTTTGCGAAGCTAGCAGTATCGTTGTAACGAGTGATGGTGCGATAAACAAAAACTTTATTCACATTAAGGTGTTTGAGCTCACGAACAATTGCTGGCGGTGATTTTCCAGCTAAATATAAAGCAATCACACTATTACGTTTGAATTCCATCGCTGATCCCTTTTCTTTGCGTTCACTTTTGGCAAAACGCTTTTGCATACTTGTGAACAATACTTCGAACTGTCATTCAGCAAATTTATAAACAGCTGATTCCAGTGCGACAGCTGCGCGAACGGTCTGAAGTTGAAGTTACACTTCGAGTGTTGGACCCCATATCAACGGTTCTGGAGCTGCGTTTTATCTGTTTGGCAATGTTTCGAATGGATAGTCCTTGGAATAGAAAAAAGTCTACTTTTTCACCTTCCAATAACTCCAGAATAGTAGCTTTTCCCATTTTTACTTTAAATGTAGCTCGAAAACAATTTGTTTGTTTTTATTTAGTACTTTCTCAATAGAAAAAACTAGACTTGTTTACGCAAGACAAAGAAATGTAAAGTGCGTCTATTTCAATGACCAACCGAAAACGCAAATGATTGCCATAGACATTTCTAGAATCTTCAAGTGTACAGTTATTTTTTAGCAAATCTACTAACTATGAGCAAATATTTTTCGGACAAGCATTTTGGATAATAAGAACAAGCATGATTATAAATATAACAATTTATTAAGAACAAATGTTGGTGCGTCTAATCTAAGACCAGCAAACTGCTAACTAAATCGACTCAGCTCGCTACGCTGATCATGTATATACCATATATACTTTATAGGGTCTCCGACGTTTCCTTCTGCATGTTTCAAACAGGAGGACACTGCT
The DNA here is from genome assembly GCF_024586455.1 of Bactrocera neohumeralis. Taxonomy (NCBI): domain Eukaryota; kingdom Metazoa; phylum Arthropoda; class Insecta; order Diptera; family Tephritidae; genus Bactrocera; species Bactrocera neohumeralis. Next base: position 45,586,553 of record NC_065920.1, on the reverse strand, counting down.
CAGGGTATAAAATCACTGTTAGAGCAAAGTTACTCAAACTACAAAGAACATTATTGCCGGAAAAGCCCCACAAAATAATAAGCAATTGAAATTTAATACCCAATATTGCAAGTGCCAGCAACTTTATTTACGAGTAAATCAAATAGTATTTGATAAATAAGCTCTATGTAAAGACAACGGAAAGCAGTTGGGTAGGAGACAAAGTGAAGTCAACTTGAGTGTCATTATTGTTTTTCAAAACCGACGGTGGGCGCTAACGGCACTCGAGCAACAGCTGCATTGTCATTAACGGCACAGCCACCTGTCACAAAAAGCCGAAGCAATTGACAAAAGTTTATTGAGCTACAGTTACACGCACAGTTGGTGTTTAACAGTATTTTATTTTATATTTATTTGTCAAAGGTTTTATTTTTTTGTTATTGCGCCTGCGAACCCCATTCCACATACGAGTATACGTAAATTGACTGCGACACTCTACATCATCTTTGCAAATTTGTTGCCAAGTTGGAAGATGAAGTGCCCGTCGTTGGAGCAATATATGTACAAATATGTACGTGCACAATACATATAGCATAACGGTGAAGGCAGTTGTACTAAGAAAAATGCGAAATGCGCATTTAATTCTTTCAAGTGGCGGTTTGCTGCTTTCTTATGCCTCTCGTGTCTCTCTCCCACTGCTTTATTTGTACTTGCCTACCACCCGGCTTTTTGTTCTCGACCAAGTACTATGTAAGTTCATTGCAAGTATGTAGTAGGTGTATGGCATAGTCGTGCCGTGTTGTCAGTCGTCGTCTGCAACGTTTCCATCACCGCAATGACTTTTTCCACCAGTAATCGGGTGAATCCTGTACAAAAGACACTTCAGCATAAAATCAAAAGCTGATTTGCCTTGTTTAAGTGGTGGCAAAAAATGTTTGCTTTTCGGTTTGTGTTGCCAACACAACCGGAAGTGGAAAGCGAAATAAAAAAAGCGGAAAGGCAAATGCATGTGGGTAGAAAGTGGATAAAAATAAAAACAATAGCAAAAGATAATAATAAGACGAAAAGAGGCAAAATACAGGAAGGCAAATACGCCGTGCAAGCCAATCATGCGATTCAAAAGTGGGCTCAGATACACATATGTATGTATAAATGTGTATGTATTTACTCATATATTCACCATTTGAACATCCTTCAACGTACTTTGCACTTGGCACAGCGTAAATTCCTCTCCAAACTTGACTCCCAACTAGGGGGAAGACTATTCACTGTTTTATGTCTGACAATAATCCCTCGAATTTACTTACGAATCTGTGCACCGTCTCAACCTATCAGACGCCTACACACGCGCATACGATTTGTACCCATAATGAAAGTTGCATGTCAATCTCTTCCGCAGTCGATGGCAGACGGGCGTTGCAATGAAGTGCAACATCAGCTACAGCTTCAACGATGGCAACGGCGCGAATTAATCCGGCTTCACACAGGCAGATCAATTTTTTCAGATGTGTGCTCCTTGTCTTTTGTGCTTACGGCAGATGCCTTATAAAATTTGTATACTAAAATTGATGGACCCCAGAATCCTGAATATCATGAGTTATTCGTCACAATGATAGACTGTATTTTCTTTAAACCAGACGAAATACTTATGTAGGTAGAATTCGAAGTTACTTTGAAGATTTTCTGACTAAAGCTTAGTACGCAGCTCTCAAGAAACGTAAAAACTTCATATAAAAAAACGCTTAAGAAACGTTCAAGATACTTTCCTGCGACAAACTTACTTGTGCTAGTACGCAGCTCTCAAGAAATCTAGTACTAATTTTTGATACTTTTTTTCAGTAAAATGTGAATATGGCAAACCTTGTTTTGCGAAGTAACATCAAATCAACAATTGTTTCTTGAAGGAAATTCGAAGTAATCGTCAAATTCGTCCTAAATTAGTTGAAATCATTATTATGAAGTATATTCCATTTTGAAATGTTGCATAAAACCTACCAATCATCAACAACATTTCTTAAATCTCAATGAAAATATTTATGTTACCATACACATACACACGTACATATTACGCACAAAGTTTGTTTTCTTTGTTTATTCTCTCTTGCTCTTCTAATGTAGATCATTCACAATGCGTAACCAGCTGTCAAAATTACTTGAGAAATAATGTATTTTTTTTCTTGAGCAATTACTTGAGAGCTGCGTACCAACCTTAAAACTAAGATTCAAATAGTGGCTTGCGATGAAACCGATCTGTCACAACTGGGACGATAAAATCGATTATGTATACAAGTTTGCTGATTAGTTTAAAAATACAAATATGGATGTCATCGCTTACAGCAGCTCCAATTGTTACACGCGATGGATTCATTCGGGTCGTTTTCGATTCTTTTCTTCACAGCAGCAATAGCGTCTTTGGTAAGTATTGGACGACGTCTCTGAGTTTGCGCATTGGCTACTAGAGTAAAAGTATTATGAAATCTTTTCATGGTTGCTTCATTACCGACTACAGTGGGTGATTATGTCGACCGAATATTGGACCCAGCGCGTGATACATATTATTTTGGGAATAAATTTGCACGAATTGCAAAAAAATGGTTCCATCTGTTCATCATAAAATCAAAAACCAAACAGATTGAAAGTCAAATAACAGCTGCCAAGAAGACCAACTTCGCAAAAAATATTGCCTCATTGAAAACAATACATCTAAAAACAAACATCTGTTACGAAGATTGTCGAAGAACAAATACGATAGCAATATCATAGAAAATTACTGTTAAAGATCATCAAAAAAGAGATTTCATTTATTTGACTACATTGCCCAAGAGACTGTCATTTTCTATGATTCCTTTCCGTCAATTTTCACTACTATCTTCAAGTTAAATTTAGCATGGATGCAGTATTCGATTTTTAGCGAAATTTATTAGACCAAGACATTTTTAACGACTAGGGTAACCGAAGTTGTCAATCTCAAGAAATATGAGTGCATTATTCAAACCATAACAAATGGTTTTTTTTAATTTTGCTATGAACTTCATGAGGTACCTGACGCGTCATTGCATCTTGAGTAAAATCTAAAAACCTTAATAGTAATAGTTTTAATGGATGCTTTTTTTAAAGCGCAAGCTTCTCTAAAAGCGATATAGACGACCACAATCTTCATCGCTATCTTCGATGCGTATCACTGAGATTTTATGTGATCTCTTATGGAGAGATGGATGGGTTATGGAGCCTATATTCTCTGTACCCATTAAAGGTTTTTACTTCAACTTTGATAAGTGATGATAACTTTTACATGCTCTTCTCTTTAAGCAATGTTAGAAACTGCAACACAAATGCTGATGTTCATAAAACGGAATCTCAAAATTTAACTCGTGCTACAAAGTGCATACATAGCTTTGAACTAGAGCCAAGCCAGGCGGTGTTACAGTTTTGTAGCAAACGCGAGAATGTGCTCATAAAAAAATTATTGTGGTGATGGAATTCCACTTACGACCTCTGGAATGCGAGCAGAAAGAGGAGATGAGGAAAAGTGAGATTGCTACTGAGCATACAGTTAGAGCAAAAATCTCTGCCCTCACTCTGCTTTTAATTTACATGCTGACCTTCCGTTTTGCCTTTTTGTTTTGTCCGTTTATGTTTGCATAGTTGAGTGAGTGCAGTCACTCTCCCTCTTGTTGAAATATTTCACCTATCTCCATATAAAAAGTGCAACAAATTCTAATATCGAAGGCAGGCGAGGTTGGTGGGAATGTCAAGGATAACACTTAGTTGCGCGTATTTAAAAATATTTAGAATACACTTTTTGATCTTTTTCAATATTTAGTCATATGTGTGCGCATACAAATTATACGGTCACTAGAAAAAGTAAAGGAAGAAAAAAAATGCAATGAATCTCACTTTTTTCGATTTCATTAAATTGTAATTCTCAACCTCGAGAAGGCTTGGTTTTATGTAATTTGAATGCCACTGTAATTCAACATAGCCTTATAACTCTCCAATCAATGAAATCGTTTGGACAAAGATTTTTCATACAAGAGTAACCCTACTGTGCTTATGTACCTGTGAAGTACTTCTTGCCTATTCGACTTTTAATGGTTGCAGATTTCATTAAAAAGGACGCCCTTGAGTTAAAAGTATACCATATGGGATATAATAGAGATTTAATACTTTGATGGCTCAAATTCAACAAAAATTTTAGAACAGTCATAGGCCAGCTTAAGAAAAAATAACAGTAAAACTGAACAAAAACTGGGTCTTTCTCCAAATTTATACCTTCAAGCATAACCTTACATAGTTTTTGAATTAACAGGCCAACCATATTCAACATCCACTTAAATACCGCCTATTAACCGAGTAACCGATTAGACTGGATTGTTTTCTGCCAATAACAGCGACGGACAATTCGCTTTCAAAGATTGATATGGAAGAACTTCAAAATTTCAAGGCAAGTTAGAAATAAATGAAACCTTTTTCTTCTTTTCTTCAAAAACGATCCGGTATGGACTCCAAAAAAAAGCGATCGATAACACTGGAAAAAGGGGAAGTCGTAACTAAGTGGAAAAATTCACCAAACTCCGCTTTAACTGAACATTGGCGATTTTACAAGTATATACAAAACCTACTTGAAATCACATTTTTTTCTATCCAATTAAATCTCTTGCAACCTTTTTTATAAATGTCAAATTTTTTGCTTCGCTCTTAAATCAGTTACGTCCACTTATTCATGGAATTTTTAATTCGTTGCATTTGTCGCATGCTTTTTTACAGTTAGGAAGTATCGTACCTGTTAGGTGTGAAGTTCACTGAACAAATCACATACGCACGCCGAAAATTCACAATAAAAATGGCCTTCGTCAACTTCGTCCCATTTTCTTTGTAACGCTTTTCGTTGTTATATGTGGTTTTATGCTTTAACTGTCAATTTGTTACTTTTTCAGGAAATCTCGCATTCCTACGGTATATGAGATGTATTTCATGATCTTATACATTTACAAAGCCATATGTATATATGCATATACCGGATTCCATTATACAATTGTACTTAGTCCTGCAATAAGTTATGTTAAAAATTCAGGCCGTTTTAAAACTGAAATTATCATACAGTTTTTAATAAAATTAATGATGTTGAGTAAAATTTAAAGTATAGGTAAAGTAAAGCATTTAATAATGTATACATTTTAGGCTTTTTCATTGGTAGTGTTTTTAACGTGGCAGGTCCCAAACCCAGCATACAACCCTGTGGAGGGGATTTTTCGCCTTCTCACTTTAGCTCCCTTCAAACAGACGTTCCTAGGCTACCCAGAGGATACTTGGTCAAAGACCGGAAGTCGTGAGCCATATATAAAAGAATCGCCAGAAGCCACTCCCAAGTGAATGGCGATCAGACAACTTTCCTCTCTTGCGTGAACTTCTACACATGACTCCATCCTCCTCAACGTACTTATCGACTTAAACGTCAGGGTGAGCAAAGAAGGTATCTTTGGCACTACGGTCGGTAAATTCAGATGAAACATCCAAACGATGAAACATCCCCAAATGGTCATCTTTAGTACTAGATTCTAGCATGCAAATTCATCGCAACCTGGCTGTCCGGGATCGAAAAACCACCAAGAAATCATTTTGGTAGACGGAAAAACACGTATCAGTGTTTTTGTGAGTACTCCGAGTCCTAACATTGCAGCCTACCCGCCTCTGTGCAGCAAAAAACGCACGTCAACAAACACAAGGAAGGTTCGACGTCGGGAATCTGCAATCACAACAGATAGCAGAACGATTCTCTACTCGACTTGCACTCCTGCTATCTGAGAGCACTCGTCAACAACTCGATATAAGAGAACTGTGAGACGGCATTTCAAACTCCTTGCGTACAGCTGCAAACGAAACCATTGGTTTTCGACAAATACAAAATAACAGCTGGTACGACGACGAATGTTGAGAGAGAGAACAGATCTACCACAACACGTGAAGGATGGGACAGATACCGAGAGTTGAAGAGAGAACCGAGACGTATTTGCAGGCAGAAAAAGAGAAAGGCCAAAATGCGTGAGTATGCAGCGCTTGACAAGTTGACCGACAGGGTAATGCTCGAAAATTTTACGAAAAGATTATTATGAAGGAAACACTTCTTCAGCCTGCAGAATGACAGTGAAAGTACAACGCCTGGTGAAGGCGGACCCGATTCCCCAATCGATGATAATGGAGCAAACGTTCCATTGCCCGACCATAAAGAAGTTCGAATAGCAATTACCCGCCTGAAGAAAAACAAAGCGGCGGGGACCGATGGATTGCCGGCCGAGCTATTCAAACACAGCGGTGAATAACTGATAAGGAGCATGCATCAACTTCTTTGTAAAATAAAGTAGGACGAAGACATGCCCAACGATTGGAATTTAAGTGTGCTCTGCCCAATACACAAAAAGGGAAACCCCACAATCTGCGCCAACTACCGTGGGATATTCCTCCTCGACATCGCGTATTGATACTGATATCGTCGGCCTCAACACCCGCGTCGTTAGTTCTGCTTTCTCCAGAATGGACAAGGAGGCAAAGCAAATGGGTCTCGCCGTGAACGAGGGCAAGACGAAATACCTCCTGTCCTCAAACAAATTATGTAGGCCCGATTGTCGCCAGAACGACATAGCTTAGTCCCAGCGAGCATTTATAGAGAAGGCTTTAGTTTCAATGGCTTCGTTGTCTTCGAGATTATGGTTCTCTCTAAACGAAATTGGGATGTGAGTTTCTGTCTGAAATGAGATACTATGTCTTCTTTGTTACTTCGAAATTTCCATTGAGAAACGGCGCCGGTATAGGAGTTGTCAAATATGAATTACATTCAACTATACTATATAATGTGTATATATAATACCTATCACTATCGATATATTTTTGTTAGAAATAATTGTATATTAGAAGCAGTTAGGCACATAAGCTTGGTATCTAACAATTTATTAAATTTGGTCCAAAAAGAGTTTAAAGTGTGGGAGAGGTATCTTTTGTACCTACGGTACAATCAAGCTCATAGTAGAACTTTTACCACCACAATTATAAAGCATTAAAAAGCAATATTTAATGATTTTTTTTACTTATTTCCGCTTTTATTGGCGAATAAAAAATCAAGTGAATAAATTTATTTCACTTGAAATTCATTACACGCTGCCATTCCGGAGCAAAGGATACAATTACAGCGCAATAGATTGGGAAAAGGGGTAACACACGTAACCAGCTTTTGAGGAGAGATGAATGTAGTAATATTGCGCCTTCAGCGGCGAACTGCCATCACATGGTAGCTGATTTGATGTGGTAATTGAATTTATGGTCAGTGGGCGTGCTTGGAATACAGTGCCATATTTGAATACAGATGCTACCCAGCGATTTGTGTCGAACGCTCTATAAGAAACCATTTGTGTATTTTTGTGTGTGCGGGTGTATGACTACTTTCGATGAAGAGTACTCTTTTTGGTAAAAAACTAGTCCGCAAAGCGCAACAAGTTCAGTAATATGGTTTGATTGTAGTGAGATGGATGAGAAGAGAGATATTGCATATTAAGAAAGGTTTTATCCACCTCACTGAGTCGTGCCAAAGGGATCTCAGTTTCAAAGATTCAGTTGCATAAAGAGTTACATGTGCCTAACGAGGAAAATTTTACAATAAATCCATCCACCGATTATCCATTCGAATTGGTCCAAAAAATGTTCGGCTCAGCAAAATATTCGCAGTGGCTTCTTCCCTAGTAACTTGTTTGAAAAGTTCTGTCTCTACTCCCAAAATCGCTCGAATTTTGTTGTCAACTCATAGATCCCCGAAACGACTGCTAGAGATGGTGGTAAATTGAAAGTGTTCAGTCATCATATTCCCTGTGGAGGATTATACAGCTAAACCAAGGTTGATAATTTTTGAAAGCAGGATGAAACCCACTGAAACTAAAGAAGAATAACAAAAACTTAAGGTAAGTAAGAGGAACAGGAGGGCTTGGTTGACTTTTTATAGGTTAAACCTATGTATTTCGTACGGTATAGAGACATGTTATGTAGCAAAGTTGTAGGTAGGAGATTTTATTATTACCTTAAGCATTAATCCATGTCGAATTTCGTGAAGATACCACGTCAAATGCGAGTACAGACAGTTTGAGAAAGTTTTCCATAAAGGATTTGGTTCTGATCATTCAGTTTCTATGGCAGCTATATGCTATAGTTAACCGATCTGAACAATTTCTTCGGAGCTCACATTGTTGCCTGGGAAAATAACCTGTGCCAACTTTTGTGAAGATACATTGTCGAATGTGAACGCTTTCCATACAAAAATGTGATTCCGATCGTTCAGTTTGTATGGCAACTTTATGTTATAATGGGCCGATATCGACAGTTCCGACAAATGAGCAGCTTCTTGAAGAGAAAATGACTTTAGCTAAATAACGATATCTTAAAAACTAAGGGACTAGTTCGTATATATACAGACGTACATACAGACGGACGGACGGACGGAATCGACACAGCTCACCATACTGATCATTTATATATATACTTCAAAGGATCTCCGACGCTTCCTTCTGAGTGTCACAAACTTTGTGGCAATCTTAATATACCCTGTTCAGGGTATAAATAAAAACACGGTTTGTTCAATGAGCGGCTATGTTGACAGACATGAAAAGCCCGTAAAATTTCAGTAAAGTATATAAAGTAGTTGTCAAAGGAGGGACAATCAAAAATTATTGTTCTTCTATCTATTTCGAGTCATTCGACCTATCTTCATACGATTTTTTCAAGTACTCAAAGCATTAATATTTATATACCACCGTTGCGCCTTCAAACGGATGTTGTTTGGCTATACAGAGGATTCTTTATCTAAGACCAAAAGTCGTGAATGGAAGTGAAGCGAATAGCAATCAGAGAACTGTCCTCACTTCCGTGAACTTCTGCACATAGCTCCATCCTTTGAATTCTTTATGCAGTTCAACAAAGCCGAAGTCTACAACAAAACATTAAAAACGATTTTTTTAGTTTGAGAATTGCTTACTTTTCTTTCCACTAAAATCACAATAGCATTGCTATTAAAAATCGTTGTTTCTAAACTTCGACTTTAGAGCTTAAATCCTTTTCAGTTGCTCCTCCAACGACCTAATCTAAGAGCATAAGCTCTTATTTTAATGTTCGTAAGCTGTGCTATATGCAAATAACTTTACAATATGCAATTGTTAGCAATGAGTTCCTGTAATCATTTAGCTGTTAAATCTATAGCCTGAAGTTGCAACTCACGGTGGCACTATTTTCTCGCTCAGAAAAAAAAACAGTTTTTTCATGAGATCCCCCATAATTTTCAATACAGCATATCACTCATATCATAAAATCTATTCAATTGTACATTCACTTATCAATATCGATGTGCATTTACAATAAAATGAAGTCATAAAAAACAAAAAAAAATATTATTTTACACTGATATGGTGCCCACCCGGAAAACTCTAACAATGCGAGTTAATAACCGCAAAACAATCTTTCACCAAAACATAATTCAATTTATAAGCATATATGTGTGTATGCATGTGTCTCAAAGCTACAAATGTATGTATGTAGATATGTGAGTAGTCGAGGTCACAGCCAAGTCTACACGGACCATCAACACGCTAGTAATTCAGTTAGTGGCATTCAATACAAACACACCGAACTTACGGCACTAAAAATAACTTTGACTTAGCCCTGGCAGATAAAATACATAATATGTGTGTGTATGCATTAGGGTGGTCGTTATTTCACAATTTGTTTTTTTTTACGTCTCCTGAAGTTTAAATTTATGCTCCCGAAACCGTTATTCAACGTAAGCCACTTCTTTTTTATCGATGTCAACGGTGCCTAAATCATGTTTCTTTTGCTAGTTATATAACATGAGACTTTTTGATATTTTGCATTAAGAAATTAAACTAAACTAAACAATTTTGAAAATAAGACACATTTCTAATATAAAATTGAGCGCTCTACAGAAATGGTATGATTCATTTTCTCCATATAAACATTATTTTAAATGTTCTAAGCAGGTATACTTATAACTTACTTCAAATGTACTGAGCATTCATACAAGTCAATTATATAGTATGTTACATTATGTGTTGCTCATACGACACGGTGTACTATATTAATACTTGATGCATAGATTGAACTGCATATAACTTTTGAAGGGATGGTTTATTGCAAAAATCATTCAACCTTTATGTGACAATATTCTGCTTTCAAATTAGTAGAAATATTTGACATCGTCGAAAAAATTTTAATCCAAATATCAAAGAGCCCCATGTTAAATACATGGGAAAAGTGTAATGATATAGGCATGCTTTAAATTAAAAACAAAGAAAATGTTTAATAAGACCACACCGAAGGTATAATACTCTTCACATGCTCATTTTGTATAGCATGAAAGGGTCCCCATCTTGATTTTGATCGGTCAGTTTAATTGGCAGTTATATACTATGTCGGTCCGATCTGAAAAATATTTTCCGAAATTAAAGCAATGCTTTGAATAATAATATGTGCTAATTATTATCAAGACACCTCGACTAATGGAAAAGTGTCTCATACAAGCACATGATTACGATCGCTATATGCTATGGTATCCGATCTCCGGAATTTCTCCGAAAATTGTTGCGATTCTTTAAATATTCTGATGGTACCTAGTAAAACAAAAAAGTTTGCCGTAAAAGCATGTAATTTGGATTGGTTTGTATGACAGCTATATGCTATAGGCTTGAGATACCTACGTTTCCGATAAAGAGAAGCTTCTTGAGGAGAAAAAGGCATGTGCAAAATTTCAGTTCGATATCTCAAAAACGGAGGGACTAGTTTGCGTATAAACTGACAGACAGACATGACTAAGCCAACTGAGCTCGTCATGCTGGTCACTAACATATCATCACCCAGAATTCAATATAACGTAACATCACTTTTCATAAGTTTAAAGGCGAAGGAAAAACAATATCATAGAAACCACTCATAGGAACAAAATTTGAGTTTTGGTTATAAAATGGTTATATATTGGTTATATCTGACGGCGGAATCTGCAAATTGTATGCTACCTATACATATGTAATATGATATAGTGAACCAGAAGTAATAAAAAACTCAATTTCGATTTTTTTAATGATACGTTATTTTGTATTTCAGGTGACGATATACATATACTTTACAGGGTTTCTGGGTGTAACAAACATCTTCAGGGTATAACAAAGAGCGTTTTTACGCTAAATATTTTTTAGGATAAAAACTGAAACCTCGAGGGCACGTTTGCAAAAAACAAATCAAGTTTGGAAATAACGGACACCCTAACATGCACACTTATATAAATGTACATCAACCACACGCCTAATTTATTAGCCAGAGTAGAATTGCTTCTACTCCGGAAGTGAGTTACTTGAGAATATATATATAAATATATATATATTTATATATATACATATATATATAGTATAGTATATATATATATATGTATACATATATGTATGTTCATATGTGTTAATGTATGTATATATATTGAAGTATGTATGTGTGTAAAAATATGTTTGTATCTACTTATGCAATCACCGCTTGCCACTTTCGGCGCGTAGCGAAAGAATTGACTTCATTAGCTGCATATAAACTTAAAGTTACACTTTCTTATATAACAGTAACAGCACATACAACGTCTATTATATAACCGTTACCAAGCAGCACAGCGTTCCATTTAAACGAATTAAAAGTGTTGCCAAACAACAGTAAATTTTGTTACTTCATAAATAAATTCTGTTGAAATTTCAACACGCTGCACAATGACGCTCGCATACCAATATATGTGTATAAGGGTGTGTGCTTTCGGTATGTATGTGTGTGTCAGCCAAGGCCACAAAGCGGGAAATCATTCTACACTTAGAGGTTACGGGTCCCAAACACGTGCACACATGCAATCCCATGTGTATGAGTTCACCATAAAAGTCAATGTTTCCATATCTATGTGTATGTGTAAGTAAAGGTGGATATGTGTGCGTCTGTGCGCGGACGTACTGTAAAGGAATGCGTAATTGTAGCTCGGTAATGCGGGGTATTGTGAAATCAGGCGAAAAATAAATTCACACAATCATAATTTGCCAACAGTGGTAACAGCAACAGCAACAACAAAACATCACCAGTACAGCTGTTGGCGAGAAAATTGTCTTACACATTCACATGTATTCATGTACACATGAATGTCTGCTAGTAAATATGTTGCCCTATCTGGCTATTGGCTTACTTGTAATTCACAGCAACACATAACATCTAATTTAAACAGTTTATTTTATTTCCGCCGCAAACAATAACTCAACAACACATAAAAGTCACACACACACAGCCAAACTCATAAAAATGTGCAGTAAGTGTTCGCAAGATATTTTCCAAGTTCTTAAAGTGTATGAAACTCGCATAAAAATTACTACTTTATAAGTAGCCGAAGAGATTCCATGTAGACGAACCCAGTAATAGGGTGTTACAAGTTAGTAAAGAAGATATATCGAAAAAAGGGCAAATATATTTCCTACTATGGAAACACTTCTGTAGATAATATAGTACGAAAGTTTCTAGCGTAGATTCCGCAACATTAAACAGCTCCCAAAATCCACTAAGTGAGACCATCTCGCTTCAAGATACTTAGATACAACTTGGAAAAAAGTCGAAATTTATAACTAAGTCTTGAAAGTAGTCTAATATATTAATTTTATAATAATATATTAATAATATCACATTAATATTTTAATATTACAAAAGCCGATAGAAATGTAAAAATTAAGATAGTTGGAAACAGTGCGATGAGGAATAATTACAAGTATATATTTCGTATCATCTGAGCACATATATACATATATTTAAGAATTCAACTAATAATTCACTAGCATAAGTCCTCAGCTATTATACGTCCTGAACGACAGCTCCTGCTTGAAGACCAAAACGGATATACGACCACATTCATTGTAACATTTTAAGGGACATACCTGAAAAAAATCATTTCGTCTTTTAATAAAATGTTATTATGATCCTTTAAAAATATGTCGCAAAAATTTTGGAATTTCATTTCAGTATTTCATATATCGTAGCGCATTAGCCGTGACGCCTCTAATGTTTGCGTTTGAGTGCCTTTAAACGCGTTTTTCTCAAAACCATATCATTAGAATCTGCTGCTACGACAACTCAAAGAGTTATTGATCGATGTTCTGAACCAAAATAGTTTTTAAATTTTGCTTAAAAAATAATTTTTTCCAAAGAAAAAGCAGTCGAAAAACTCCATTAAAATTTCTGTTTTTTCGAGTGTTTTATTTTACGGAACAAACAATTTTCACTTTATTTGCTTCATCTAACTAAATATCGCATTATTGAATAAAAAACATTTAGTTTCAGGCCAATAGAACCGAAGTTACCATTGCAGCTGATTGAGACGTCTCATTGCGACCTTCCCGGTAGAAGTAAGTGCCATTTCTAACAATTGAATAAAAAAATGAAAATCAATTTATATTAATAAATCACATGCTTATTTTCAAAAATAAAAAATAACTTCTTCCTTAAAAGAATTGATGAAAGTCAAGCGAAATTTGATTATTTACAGGTATCTCCCCTATTATCGTGCTTTTCATGGCTCTTAATTTGGCAAACATCGAAGTTAATACAAAATATGTGCGGAAGCTTATGAAATTGAACAACAATAACTCGAAATAATTACAATGGACTTTTCTTGATAAATATTATTAAATCCTTGCCAAAAAAGATATCTGACAGTCTTATGGAAACGTGAAATTGAAAAATAACGGGATCATAATGAAAAAATCACAATCCGACATTAATTAAGTAATATTCTTGTATTATAGCCGAGTTGACAACGTGGCCAATGCGCTAAAGACCATAAACCTTCACCAGCTTTTGTCATCGTCCATGCGTCGGAACTAATGAGTGACTTAGAGAGTTTGATTTTGTTCGCCAAGAGAGGACTGTGATCAAATTGAAAGGTGAATTTTGTCCATTTCATCTTCTTCAAAGTAATCCTCTTCCGCTGCAATACACTTATGCCATCGAATTTTCCAGTCACCATAGCACTTGGAAAATCCTCCGTCGTGATGCCTATCGGAGCCTTCTTCGATTCAGCTTTTTATCCTCAATTGAGTCAAAACGGTGTCCTCGGAGTAGTCACGTGAGTTTGCTGAATAGCCAGAAGTTACACGAATGTAAATCAGGTGAATGTAATGGTTGCGGCACAATATTAGTTGAAAATGTGGCGTAATGATCACGAATAACCAATGCAGTATTGCATTGTCGCAATTCTTTATTCAATAAATTCAGACATAGGAAAAATCGAAGAATTCACTTTTAGAGCCTCACAAAACGACGCGTATCTTAAATACTAATGAATATTTTAACGTGAAATTTAGCATAAACGTCGCTAACAGTACTACCAACTTACAAAAAAAAATTACCGATTCGAAAAACACGCGAAGTATAAATTAAAAATTCACCTTTCAATTTGATCACAGTAGTATTTTTCAATTGCCTACTCAGTCCGAAGTAGGAACTGTTGTCAAGAATTATTCTGATACTGTTTCACAAGATAGATTGTCTCCGACTTCGAAGTTATGACTGCCAACAGTGACGTGAGAGCCTAGATGCGAGTGCGACGACTGTTTGTTTGATGACAGGAGATATTTCGTCCTTCCCTCGTTCACTACCAGACCCATTTGCCTCGCTTTCTTCTATTGGAGAAAGCAGAACTAACGGGATTGTTGAGACCAATGTTAGCGATATCAACGGCATACGCCAGCAATTGTACACTCTTTTAGAAGAGCAGATTAACGAAGTGAGGAAACAAGAGGAAAGTCTCATTGCCATTCACTTGGCGAATCTTTTATCTATGACTCAAGCAGCTGACGACTTCCGTTCTTAGAACATGTATCTTATGAGCATCCAAGGAAAATCCATTTAAATGCGAGCTAGAGTAAGAAGGCGAAACAACCCTCCGCAAGTTTGTGCGCTGGGTTTGGGAACCGCCACGTAAAAAACGCTCCCAATGAAAAATTACCAACAGCCTCGGATAATTAAGGATAAGTATATGGGAGTTTGGGGTAGTTTTCACTGAACTTTACCTATTTTTTTACAATACTGTATACAAATAATACATCACATACTAATAAAATGCTCCCAAGAAAGTACCAAAGTATCAAAGTACCTCATTACAATCACTAATCATATGGAGTAAAGCAACGATTTGTTCGATTTGTTATATGGGGGTAAGATCAATTTGTATCCCAATTATATTATATTATATTAATCTCATACATAAACTGATATTTTCAGGAAAAATTTAATTATTGGTACTGGAGTCCATATATCGGTATCTAGGGGCATGAACAATTTTGCTCCGATTAGGACAAATTTTGGCCTACACAGTTTTATCTCGTTATATTAATTGCTTGATTTGTATACTGGAAATTAAAAAAAAATCATATGTAATTTACAATTTCCGGTTTCGCCAATTTTTGTGCTGTAACATAGGAGGAGGACTCTCTTGTAGAACCCCCAAAGGTGATCTAGTGACCGATGCCCAGAGCATACTTAAATTATGGAGGGAACACTTCTCCAGTCTGCTGAATGGCAGTGAACGTACAACGCCAGGAGAAGGCGAACCCGATTACCCAATCGATGACGATGGAGCAGACGTTCCATTGCCCGACCGTGAAGAAGTTCGAATAGCAATCGCCCGCCTGAAGAACAACAAAGCGGCAGGGGCCGACGGATTGCCGGCCGAGCTATTCAAACACGGCGGCGAAGAACTGATAAGGAGCATGCATCAGCTTCTTTGTAAAATATGGTCGGACGAAAGCATGCCCAACGATTGGAATTTAAGTGTGCTATGCCCAATCCATAAAAAAGGAGACCCCACAATCTGCGCCAACTACCGTGGGACTAGCCTTCGTCGATTTCACAGCTGCTTTCGGCAGCGAAAAGGAGCTGCCTTTATGCCGCGATGTCTGAATTTGGTATCCCTGCAAAACTAATACGGCTGTGTAAACTGACGTTGAGTAACACGAAAAGCTCCGTCAGGATCGGGAAGGACCTCTCCGAGCCGTTCGATACCAAACGAGGTTTCAGACAAGGCGACTCCCTATCGTGCAACTTCTTCAACCTGCTTCTGGAGAAAATAGTTCGGGCTGCAGAACTAGCTGCTGGCGTATGCCGATGATATTTTTCGGCCTCAACACCCGGCCGTTAGTTAAAGCTGGACAAGGAAGTACAGAAAATGGGTCTGGGAGTCATCAAACAAACAGTTCGCACTCGTGACTTGGCACTCACGTCACTGTTGACAGTCATAACTTTGAAGTTGTAGATAATTTCGTCTATTTAGGAACCAGCATTAACACCACAAAAAAATGTCAGCCTGAAATCCAACGCAGGATTGCTCTTGCCAAAGGTGCTACTTCGGACTGAGTAGGCAATTGAAAAGTAAAGTCCTCTCTCGACGAACAAAAGCTAAACTCTTCCCGTCCTGCGATATGGTGCAGAGGCTTGGGCGATGACAGCAACCGATGAGTCGACATTACGAGTTTTCGAGAGAAAAATTTTGTGAAAGATTTATGGTCCTTTGCGCATTGGCCACGGCGAATATCGCATTCGATGGAACGATGAGCTGTACGAGATATACGACGACATTGACATAGTTCAGCGAATTAAAAAAATCATATAGGTCATGTTGTCCGGATGGATGAAAACAAGCTCTGAAAGTATTCGACGCAGTACCCGCCGGGGGAAGCAGAGGAAGAGGAAGACCTCCACCCGTTGGAAAGACCAAGTGGAGAAGGACCTGGCTTCGCTTGGAATATTTTGGCGCCACGTAGCGAAAAGAAGAAACGACTGGCGCGCTGTTGTTAACTCGGCTATAATCGCGTAAGCGGTTTCTACGCCAATTAAGAAGAAGAAGAAGAACAGAGGATGGTCACGTACCTAATTTAGTTGACCTCGGTCGGACAGGCTCTCATAAAGCCCACACCAACCATCTGGAGGGTAAAATTTAATGTCTGTGACGTATCTAGTTATTGATATATCGCGTTTTTGAGATAACAGCTTTCAACAGTGCCGTTGCCGTTATACGGGGAGTGAGCGGGATTATGATCCGATTTCGTTCATTTTCACACCGTTGATAGCATAGGATAGGATTTATCGTGAAAGAATTTGATGATTTTAGCCTGAATATTTTGGGAGATACGTACATTCAACCTATCAAGGGACAGGACCACACCCACTTTTTCAAGCTTTTTTACTTACAGGTACTCCTTGCTACTGCGATCTCCTGTACCTAATTATAGTTTTACATCTTATTTTAGTGCTTAGTTCCGGCACTTTATATGTTTTCGGTTATGGGCGTTTTGAAGGCGTGGCTGTGGTCCGAATATGCCCATCTACAAACTCGTCCCCCCGTTTTTGGCAAGGAACACTTGTACCGAGTTTCATTACCTTATCTGTTAAAGTTTTACTCAAGTTACTGCTTGCATATGTACAGTACGTATAGACGGGCATGCGGATTTCAACTTGTCTCGTCATGCTGATCATTTATAAATGTATACATAACACTCTATCTCGATTAGTTTTAGGTGATACAAGCAACCGTTCGGTGAACATAAGTATTTTCTCTCATAGCAACAGGTTGCAAGAGTATAATAAAATGTATTGTAGGGCCAAAGAAACTTGATTATTCTAAACATCTAACTCATACTTAAATTTTGACCAAAAAGAAAAGGTCATCCAGAAAACGGCAATCGTTCTGAATTACTGGGAAAGGTCTGTGAAACTATTGGCGCACATTTTACTATGATCATGCTGCCTTAGGGACTAAATATGACTAAAACAATATTTGGAGAATTTTAAATGAAATTTCGGTAAAAGAAAAGTTTGTGCGTGTTTTTTTTTATACATCATGAATTAAATGAGGACCAAAAACCAGCTCTGTATTGAAATTATCTGTCTGTGTAATTTTTTATTTACAAAACTAAAACCAAAAATCTTCCTTTATGGAACACGATTAAAGGAAGTCTTGGATCACATTTGAAACATTTGGCAATTTTAGAACTCAATGTTGGTACAAAAGAATGTACAAGGAGCAACTCAAATGTATAGTATAAGCTAAGTTTTGAACCGGAGTAAAAGGTATTTGGAAATACAAAATCGCAAACAAAGTGCAGTATTAAATGGTACGCTAGTCAAATTCTCAATTATTTTTTGAGATATAAAAATGTATCCTGAAATTGTAATTTAGAATAATCAAATGCCATCAATCATATTTTTCTTAAAGGCGATCCAAAAAACTTTCCTTCTTCAAACGGCTGCACTTTTCACTCTTAGATTACAAAGCAAAGTGCGATAACTGCCAACAAATCAATCACAAATTTTTATTTACGTTCTTAAAAGAAATAAAACCAACTAAAGTTATTACGAAATGGTTTAGTAACAACTTAATGTCTTAATACAAGGGTTGCTCGAATTCTCTCAACACCTTTCCAGCAGCACATAATCAACGCGTCAAAATGCCGAAGGCAAAGACAATGAGTGTCGGATGAGACGTGTTGCGAACATCACAAGTACGGCCAATCAAGGTAGTGAGTGATTCCTCTTCATCTGATGAATACTGATAACTATCATAATTTATGACAAGTTTAGCCAGCGGCGATAGCAGGACAACGTGAAGGTGGCTCATGAGCCGTTGTACGAGAGACTGACAGTGGCTGGGAAAAGTTTGCAAGGGCGTGCTTTCTAGCTGAAGTTTGTACGATTGTTTGATACTCTTGTATCTACAATGTTTATTTGATTTTATTGCAATTATAGTAGAATCCTATGAATTGTTTGTATTAATACATAGCGCCGGTGTCGGACAGCTGCATGTCGCTTTAAGCTCTCACAATGAAATTGACAAATAAATTGAATTTATTTTATAGCTCATAAAATTGTCATTGAAACTAATCATGATTTGGCTTTTCTGACACAATTGATACCGATGATCCTATCGATTTAATTTTTAGTTGATATTCTGGTAGGGGCATGAAAATACGAGAGGGCGATCCTTAAATTAAGATATAAAAATGCCTAGGACATCATTATATAGTATCGAGTGATTTTTTAAGAGCTTGATAACTTTTTTTAAAAAAACGCATAAAATTTGCAAAATCTCATCGGTTCTTTATTTGAAACGTTAGATTGGTTCATGACATTTACTTTTTGAAGATAATTTCATTTAAATGTTGACCGCGGCTGCGTCTTAGGTGGTCCATTCGGAAAGTCCAATTTTGGGCAACTTTTTCGAGCATTTCGGCCGGAATAGCCCGAATTTCTTCGGAAATGTTGTCTTCCAAAGCTGGAATAGTTGCTGGCTTATTTCTGTAGACTTTAGACTTGACGTAGCCCCACAAAAAATAGTCTAAAGGCGTTAAATCGCATGATCTTGGTGGCCAACTTACGGGTCCATTTCTTGAGATGAATTGTTCTCCGAAGTTTTCCCTCAAAATGGCCATAGAATCGCGAGCTGTGTGGCATGTAGCGCCATCTTGTTGAAACCACATGTCAACCAAGTTCAGTTCTTCCATTTTTGGCAACAAAAAGTTTGTTAGCATCGAACGATAGCGATCGCCATTCACCGTAACGTTGCGTCCAACAGCATCTTTGAAAAAATACGGTCCAATGATTCCACCAGCGTACAAACCACACCAAACAGTGCATTTTTCGGGGGCAGTTCTTGAACGGCTTCTGGTTGCTCTTCACCCCAAATGCGGCAATTTTGCTTATTTACGTAGCCATTCAACCAGAAATGAGCCTCATCGCTGAACAAAATTTGTCGATAAAAAAGCGGATTTTCTGCCAACTTTTCTAGGGCCCATTCACTGAAAATTCGACGTTGTGGCAGATCGTTCGGCTTCAGTTCTTGCACGAGCCAAGATCTTTGCGTAAAATCTTCCATGTGGTCGAATAACACAAACCCAATTGCTGCGAACGGCGACGAATCGACATTTCACGGTCTTCAGCCACACTCTCAGAAACAGACGCAATATTCTTTTCTGTACGCACTGTACGCATTCGTGTGGTTGGTTTAATGTCCAATAAAGTAAACTGAGTGCGAAACTTGGTCACAATCGCATTAATTGTTTGCTCACTTGGTCGATTATGTAGACCATAAATCGGACGTAAAGCGCGAAACACATTTCGAACCGAACACTGATTTTGGTAATAAAATTCAATGATTTGCAAGCGTTGCTCGTTAGTAAGTCTATTCATGATGAAATGTCAAAGCATACTGAGCATCTTTCTCTTTGACACCATGTCTGAAATCCCACGTGATCTGTCAAATACTAATGCATGAAAATCCTAACCTCAAAAAAATCACCCGATATAAATTTTAACGCAAATACTTATGCACATATTTTTGCTAAAGATACAGTTTTAATTTTTTAATAAAACTAAAGGGACATTATACTAAAATTATGAAGCATAGACCAAAGGACCAGATCAACGCTAAACTACAATAGAGTTAACAAACCATGTCCATTAAAAGACATTTTGACTAATTTAAATGATCTAAATTTAGCAGGCAAGCCAAAAATCACTACAAGGATCACAAGGAAGGGCTGATTGCATTATCTTTGATATTATTATAGTATGAGCGAGAACATGTTTAAACGTAACCTTTTTCAAAATAACTCAAAAACTGATGTATAAATGACGTGTTCCTCAAAAAGGCTGCTAGAATCATGTCATCCAATTGTTAAATATTTCGAGCGTATGTTTTAATTAACTATTACTTTTATCTAAATTGACAGCTTGGTGTGGTTTTTGGTCTGGTGGAATCATCGGTCCGTAATTCTTTCAAAATTAAACTGGTAACACCGTTACTGTTAATTGCCATCGGTATAGAACTATGGTAACCAACTTTTTATCGCCGCAATTGGAAAAGTTGATCTTGACAACATTTAGTTCCAACAAGACGGGACTTAGTACCACACAGCACTTTTTCAAGAAATTATGCCATTGTGATTAATCACCATTAGACTTCTTTAGTCTCATTGGTATTTAGCATTAAATCGCACTCTTCACGCTTTAGAAGTCAATATTAAACGTGCTATTCATGACATACGATTTGATTTATTGGAAAAAGTTTTCGAAAATTGGGTTCATCGAATTTGAAAAAAAAAAACAGTTTTTATTTCTTGAAAAATTAGTGTATTTTTTTTTTTAAGCAAATCATATCAGTTTTTTTGGAAACACCTGTACTTAATGTTATAAATGGTATAAGGTATAAGGTCAAAGGTAAGGAAAGGGCTACGGAAGGAATTTCCTTGCTTCTATTTTCCAATTTTTGCACAGCGGTACATGAATCCCTGGAAAATATGCTTTTGAATAATAATATATCAATAATATATCTCAAAGGTTGACCTACTATACTTGCTTTTTGTATAATTTATACATATATTTCACAATGAAGGAATCAGGTACAATATAAAATTTTGATATATGTGAAGCAGGCGTGCCTGAAATCTGCTTTCGGCGTTATAATTTCACAATATGAAAGAAGGATGTCTGGATAATGATAGTTACGAACCAAATTTAGTTAGAATTCATCTAGTAGTTCCTGAGGTATAGGATTTTATCTAAAAATGGGCGGTGCAATGCTCGTTATCCAACTTTTGCAATGATTACTATGAATCCCATAAGTATCATCTTTGCTGAGTAATTTATTGCTTGGACTTGTCTCGTCATCTCCCCTGATAGAAGATTCTTAAAATTATTAGCAGATTTGTAAAAGGGTTCTTCATCAATATATGGAGTCCAGCTATAGAAGGTTTCTGACATCACAAAGAATTTTGGCAGTTAAAGTGTGATTAGCACGTCGGTGAGTAGCTGTGGAATCCAAAATGGCCTAACCTGTGGAGACAATTTAACATTTACCAATTCTACCGCTTCTTTTTGGGTAAAAGTTCAAGGAACGAAGCGATTTTGCGTAGGAATGTTATAATTCAAGCAGTTCACTGATGATAAGTAGGTTTACCTAAGACAGTATTAATTATTCACGGGTATGGTTCCAGGTTTGTGCAGTGTCTAGAAAAAAGAGTTTGAGTGCACATTTATTTAGGAGTAAATTGTTTTTAGTGTAACTAAATTATGGAGGATGGAGTCATGTGTAGAAGTTCACGCAAGTGCGGAAAGTTCTCTGATCGCCATTCACTTGGGAGTGGCCAGAAACGATTCTTTTACACATGGCTCAGCACTCACTACTTCCGGTCTTTGACCAAGTATCCTCTGGGTAGCCTAAGAACATCCGTTCGAAGGCGAGCTAAAGTGAGAAGGCGAAACATTCCCTACAAGGGTTGTGCGCTGGGTTTGGGACCCGCCACGTAAAAAACACCCCCAGTGAAGCTACAACCAGCCTCGGATGAGAGACCCCCCTTTTGATGACGACCATGGCAAACGAAATAAGGACTACGAATTGAGGGCATGCACCTGGAATGTCCGGTCCCTTAATTGGGAAGGTGCCGCTGCCCAGCTGGTTGATGTCCTCGTAAAGACAAAGGCTGACATCACCGCCGTCCAAGAAATGCGATGGACGGGACAAGGACAGAGACGAGTAGGTCCTTGTGACATTTACTACAGTGGCCATATAAAGGAGCGCAAGTTTGGTGTAGGATTCGTGGTGGGAGAGAGACTCCGTCGCCGAGTACTATCATTCACTGCGGTGAATGAACGTCTAGCCACAATCCGCATCAAAGCGAGGTTCTTCAACATATCGCTGATTTGCGCCCACGCCCCGACGGAAGAGAAGGACGATTTGACCAAAGATGCCTTCTATGAGCGCTTGGAGCGCGCTTATGAAGCTGCCCCCGCCACGATGTCAAAATCGTGCTTGGCGACTTTAACGCCAGGGTGGGCAAAGAAGGTATATTTGGCACTACGGTCGGTAAATTCAGCCTCCACGACGAAACATCCCCAAATGGGTTGAGGCTGATTGACTTCGCCGGGGCCCGGAATATGGTTATCTGTAGTACTAGATTCCAACATAAGAAGATTCATCAAGCTACCTGGCTGTCTCCGGATCGAAAAACTACCAACCAGATCGATCATGTTGTGATAGACGGAAGACACGTCTCCAGTGTTTTAGATGTGCGTGCGCTCCGAGGTCCTAACATCGACTCGGACCACTATCTTGTTGCAGCTAAGATTCGCACCCGCCTCTGTGCAGCAAAAAACGCGCGCCACCAAACACAAGGAAGGTTCGACGTCGAGAAGCTGCAATCACAACAGACAGCCGAACGATTTTCTACTCGGCTCGCACTCCTGCTCTCTGAGAGCACTAGTCAACAACTCGGTATAAGGGAACTGTGGGACGGCATTTCAAACTCCTTACGTACAGCTGCAACCGAAACCATTGGTTTCGGAAAGTGCAAAAGAACAGCTGGTACGACGAGGAGTGCCGTGTCGCAGCGGAGAGAAAACAGGCTGCCTACCTCGCAACGTTACGATCGACCACTACACGTGCGGGATGGGATAGATACCGAGAGTTGAAGAGGGAAGCGAGACGCATCTGCAGACAGAAGAAGAAAGAGGCTGAAATGCGTGAGTACGAAGAGCTTGATAAGCTGGCCGACAGGGGTAATGCTCGAAAATTCTACGAAAAAATGCGGCGGCTTACGGAAGGTTTCAAGACCGGAGCGTATTCCTGTAGAACCCCCAAAGGTGATCTAGTCACTGATGCCCAGAGCATACTTAAATTATGGAGGGAACACTTCTCCAGCCTGCTGAATGGCAGTGAACGCACAACACCAGGAGAAGGAGAACCCGATTCCCCAATCGATGACGATGGAGCAGACGTTCCATTACCCGACCATGAAGAAGTTCGAATAGCAATTGCCCGCCTGAAGAACAACAAAGCGGCGGGGCCGACGGATTGCCGGCCGAGCTATTCAAACACGGCGGCGAAGAACTGATAAGGTGCATGCATCAGCTTCTTTGTAAAATATGGTCGGACGAAAGCATGCCCAACGATTGGAATTTAAGTGTGCTATGCCCAATCCATAAAAAAGGAGACCCCACAATCTGCGCCAACTACCGTGGGATTAGCCTCCTCAACATCGCATATAAGGTTCTATCGAGCGTATTGTGTGAAAGATTAAAGCCCACCGTCAACAAACTGATTGGACCTTATCAGTGTGGCTTCAGACCTGGCAAATCAACAACCGACCAGATATTCACCATGCGCCAAATCTTGGAAAAGACCCGTGAAAAGAGAATCGACACACACCACCTCTTCGTCGATTTCAAAGCTGCTTTCGACAGCACGAAAAGGAGCTGCCTTTATGCCGCGATGTCTGAATTTGGTATCCCCGCAAAACTAATACGGCTGTGTAAACTGACGTTGAGTAACACCAAAAGCTCCGTCAGGATCGGGAAGGACCTCTCCGAGCCGTTCGATACCAAACGAGGTTTCAGACAAGGCGATTCCCTATCGTGCGACTTTTTCAACCTGCTTTTGGAGAAAATAGTTCGAGCCGCAGAACTAAATAGAGAAGGTACCATCTTCTATAAGAGTGTACAGCTGTTGGCGTATGCCGATGATATTGATATCATCGGCCTCAACACCCGCGCCGTTAGTTCTGCTTTCTCCAGGCTGGACAAGGAAGCACAGAAAATGGGTCTGGTAGTGAACGAGGGCAAGACGAAGTATCTCCTGTCATCAAACAAACAGTCGTCGCATTCGCGACTTGGCACTCACGTCACTGTTGACAGTCATAACTTTGAAGTCGTAGATAATTTCGTCTATCTTGGAACCAGCGTAAACACCACCAACAATGTCAGCCTAGAAATCCAACGCAGGATAACTCTTGCCAACAGGTGCTACTTCGGACTGAGTAGGCAATTGAGAAGCAAAGTCCTCTCTCGACAAACAAAAACCAAACTCTATAAGTCACTCATAATTCCCGTCCTGCTGTATGGTGCAGAGTCTTGGACGATGTCAACAACGGATGAGTCGACGTTGCGAGTTTTCGAGAGAAAAGTTCTGCGAAAGATTTATGGTCCTTTGCGCGTTAGCCACGGCGAATACCGCATTCGATGGAACGATGAGCTGTACGAGATATACGACGACATCGACATAGTTCAGCGAATTAAAAGACAGCGGCTACGCTGGCTAGGTCATGTTGTCCGGATGGACGAAAACACTCCAGCTCTGAAAATATTCGACGCAGTACCCGCCGGGGGAAGCAGAGGAAGAGGAAGACCTCCACTCCGTTGGAAGGACCAAGTGGAGAAGGACCTGGCTTCGCTTGGAATATCCAATTGGCGCCACGTAGCGAGAAGAAGAAGCGACTGGCGCGCTGTTGTTGATGCTATAATCGCTTAAGCGGTTTCTACGCCAATTAAGAAGAAGTAACTAAATTAATTTAGTTTTTCTCTTTTAATAAACAAAGGCCTATACAGAGAAGACTAACAAGCTCAGCCACTTCAATACAATGATATTTCTCTCAAGAAATATTTTGTCGTTTGTGACTTTTGAACAAACGTTTTACTTATAGCCTGCGGTAAGCATATTGATATTTGGAAGCAAACAACTCCGAACGCTATTTACATCTCAACGATTTGATTGTTCTACTATGTGTGTTCGACCTTTGTAAAAGTAAAATATGAGCAAAGAAAATTACATACCAATTGATTCAAAACAATTGAAACAAAGTTATTTTCCAGCAAACATTCTGCAGTTGAAATGTGGAATATGAGCGTCAATACACGTTTGACAAAAATATTTATTAGGGTAGGGCAATATTTGTAAAACTGTTTGATTGATGCCTGTTTAAATTCATCCCAATTTGAATCAACCTCCTTATCAGAGTCGAGAAATTCGCCACAAAAGTACCTATGCTTTGACTAGGACTATTTTACTATGAATCGGGGTGGAATACATGAACCCAAGCTCTTAAATTGAGCAAATTTTTTCTTTTATGTCAAGACAATTAATGAAAATGTTTAACGAAGTAATCTCAAAACTAGATATCTCGTTGGCTTTGTAAGCCGGCATATTAAAATAGTTACAGAGATAAGGTCATAGTCATGACTGATCCTGAGTTTCTACTAAGTATAGCCTGTTAGGATACGAGCAACAGGGATTTAATGATCATGCGTTATATACTTGTACTTCTCAACTAATTTCAATGAACTTAATTCATTTTGTAAAATAAATCTAACCACTCTAATGTAGTTATGTCAAAGCAGCAAGGAATTTGGGACAATAAATCAAACATTATCAATTTCTCTCAGCCTCTGGTTTAGTTGGTGCTATGGCTTAGCTGTAAAAGTTTGATACCCAAGATAAATATGGTATCTGAAATTTAAATAATTTCTAACAAATTTATTAGTAAATATCGAATGGCTTGGAGTGAAATTGACATCATACAAAAACAATAGCAAATTTGGAACGTTTCTTTAATATCAGATTTGTTTCTCAAACTCTGACCATGTTTCAAAAAACTTGTGCGACATGGTATCATTATATTTGCGCTTGACACACCAAAAAGACCTCGAAAGATTACAACGAAGCTTGACTCCAACCCAAACCGAGTCTCACATGGATAAGTCTGTCGATATCCAACAATACAAACAACTTGTATTAATGACCTTAGTTCTCTTTCGGACAATACCCATTATGCTCAATATAACTGTTATCAAAAATTCAATTCAAATTTATTCAAAGACTTAAACATAGGAAGCAGATTTCCGACAGAAGATGGGGTCTGTAGCAGTATTAGCTAGGAAGACTACTTTACTAGTAGACACGTAAAAATGTTTGTGAAAGGGTGCCTAAATGATACGAAAATAGTTCGTTTGAAACCCATTGCCCAATAAAGAAAGTACAAAACTATATCTGGTTCCATCTAACAATTATATTCACTGTCTCCTTTGAAACAGTCGAGTCAGCTTAAAAGCTTTTACTAATTATTATATTAAGCATAGCAGCCCGCTAGTTGCCATTGTCGCTGTATATAGAGCTTCATATATTTTATTCTGTGTTTATGGTGTACCAGGCAGTAATGCGGCATCTCTGGCAGCAATTAGGCGCACTCTCAAATACAACCCTTTCCGCTGTAGCATTACAATATGACCACGTGGTGGAACGTAAGTTCATAAATTCGAAGATGCAAACGCGAGAACTGTTCCCACCACTCTCCATGCTCACTTATATTGCGTATTTCGTGCTCTGAGCGACGAAACCGCCTGCCAGCCGACTCATACTGCCCACCAATGGATGCATTCGTTAGCGACGACTAAAATGCCGAAGTGTAGTCAACATGCTCCGATAGGGAACGAACATAAACAAATAACGGTCATGCTATGAGAATCCCTTATCAGCCTTTCGAACTTCTTTGTAAGTATATACTACATATGTATGCGTATGTGTGTGACTTCTACGATTATTGACTAACGAACAGCGAAGCAGGACTTGCTGCAGATGGTGAGTGCGCTCGTGCCGCTGAGCAAAAATGGAAGCGACAATAAGTACGTTTGTTGCTTATAGTAACTGCCGCTGCAACTTTTACCGCTAGATGCTTTTCGCATTAGCCGAATTGTATTCAGTTACGAAAAGAGATTCATTCGTTCAGGTTGTGTCCGCGCGCCGTCTAACCTGACTACGGAAAAGTGGCAGTGGAAAACGCGCGTTAATTGTTTATAGATATTAAATAAAATTTTAAGAAAAAAAATTTGAAGTGAAAAGTTAAAAACAATAAAAATATTTTGAGAATAAAAATCACTTACTGTGTCCTCTTCATATTAAATAAATGTTCTGTGATAAGTGTTTCTTGTTCTTCGTGCGCTTTTATCAGAATTTGAAAGACGCTTACGCGCGTTGCACTTGATAATACTACCGAAAGCAGTCATTTAAGAAACGATAATTGAAAAAACAACAACAATAACATTCAATCAGCTCAAACGACACTCGACGAGACGTGAACGACAATAAGAAATCAACCAAAACATCACAAAAAGTATATACAAAGCATATTCGTATAAACAGCTGTTACATATTTACACATTTCTATATATATGTATTTAGTTAATATGTTCATGTATGTAAGACACATACATTTAATATGTGTACGAGAGCATCATTAAAGCGCAACTTAGCTTGTAAATGAGCGAAAAAGCTGTACGAAATCGAAAAACTGCTCAAGATGGCAACCTCCAAAATTGAGTTTCTTAATTATACTATAATTTAATTACTTTACTTTTATATACAATTTTTATACTTTTTACATTTTTGTTTAAAACTACATTTTTTTTTAATATATTGCTGAAGTAACTTACATTTCCGAAACATATACTAGAACATTGATACAAAAAAAAACCTTTCAAAACATTTATAAAAACTACGAGTGTATAAAGATTATTACAAACTGAAAATTTTCTGCGAAAAAATTTAAAATTATTTTATATTACAAATAAAATTTTTTGTAGATAAAAGACCTTTCCTGAAAAAACTCGTTTCAAAAATTCAACTTCAAATAAAATTAAAAACATAAACAGAAAGAAACATTAACTTCGAGTTCACCGAAGCTAGATCACACTTTACAAATAAAAAAGTTTTCATACAAAATTTGTTTTTCATCGGTGGCTTTCTATGGCAGCTATATGCTATAGTGATCTTACACGAACAATTTCTTCAAAGATCACACCATTGCTTTAGACAATAACACTTGCTAAATTTTGTAAAGATATCTCGTTAAATAAATCAACCAATGCAAAAACTTGATTTTGATCGTTCAGCTTGTAAGGCAGCTATATGCCGTAGTGCTTCATTCTTTGCGATTTGTTTGACTTGGACAATAATCCGTGCCAAAATTCGTGAAGGCGAAGGACATACACGCTGATCATTAATATTCGAGTACATACTTTATAGAATCTACGACGTTTTTTGGCAAACTTAATATGTATAACCTGCTCAGGACATAATAACAATAAATTTTTTGAGACCAATAAACATTTTTAAATAAAATATCAAAAACTAGAACTTTTTACGACATTATCACATTTTTTTTTTTGTCTTTCAAATAAGGTGCTAATGTATTGCAATTACAAATTAAAAACTTTATCATACATAGTTGAAGTTCTTGGTATAGGTTTAATAATTTATACTACTTTTTGTTAAAAATCGTCAACGTATTTTCAACAGTGTTTTTAAAGTATCTGACATCTCACTTTTTAATAAAGCTTTCTTATAGACCATACCTTGCCATCAAATTTTCGGATTTTATACAAATAATATTCCATTTAGAGTTGTTATTTAATTCAATGCAGGTGACAAATAGATTTCCAGTGAACTTATTGCTTAATATCTAAAATTTTTACATTACTGTCGACGTATTTGCACAAATGTATATTTAAATATATAATCTATTTCTATAAATATAGTATAAAATCCACCGGAATTACGTGGATCATCGTACTCAGTAAAAGGTTATTTTTCATTTGCGAAAAAATTTCCACAAAGCTCCCCTGTCAAACCAATTGTCTTAACAGATCTGTTTAAAATTTTTGGTCAATATTAACTACATACATAATTTAAATTCTAGAAGTTTCATGAGGCTTATCATACACATGAGGTCATCATTGACTTAACGGATCCTCAAATAAGAAAAATTATATGAAATAACCAAGTTTTACAAATGGCCATCTCGTGTATAAATCCGTTTTACAACTGTTGTTTAGAATAAGTCATCTACGACCAAATGTTTGGAAACTAGCATTCCGCGGATTTTTTTTTTTGAAATTTTATAGAGCAAGTAGCGAAAATTTTATCGACAATACGGTTGGGACAGTTCAAGATATTCCATAGACCTATTTTTCTTATTATTATACGAGAAGTGCTACTTATAACAACTTTAAAGGGAAGAAAATGAAATATTTAGTGTTGTTCATGATCGCTTCCGGATGTTGTTTGAAACAGTATTAATCATTATTTAATCTAGACTATTATTATTTCGTACAACATGCTTGAAATATGTAAAGCTGTGATATAACAACTTAAAAATTTTCATTTCTCCAATAAGCGTCATGTCAATAACTCGCTCACTAAGAGTTCAACACTTTCAAAATGTAGAGAAAGAGATGAGAAATTTAATTTGATCCCAAAAAAGAAATAACGATTACTTCGGCTGCACCGAAGCTATAGCACCATTCAGAGGAGCTTACCTTATAGCAACTACTACATATGTATAGCTGAATCTGAAACCGTCTTTTTCACAATATTTATTTTGATTTTGATCGATTAGTTTGTATGTCAGCAATATTTTATAGTGATCCGATATTAATATGATATAAAGAACCCCTCAACAAGCTATTGGGGAGAGAAGAAAATCAGCAAAATTTCAGATTGATATCTGAAAAAGTGCTGGCCTTTTTCGCGTAGATAAGCGGACAAGGTTAAATTGATACAGCTTGTTAGTCTGATCCGATGTTTTCTTCTCCGCGTTAAAAACTATACACGTTCGGAGGATAATGACATAAATGCGAAGTGTTGCTGAATAATATTTTTCATAAAATTCTGTGTGATACTCGATCAGATAATGGATCGTAAGTGAGAGTCTTCTTGACATTTTGCTGATTGTTTATTCAATGATTAATGAAGTCCCGTAAGAATTTTTGAGCCTTCGAAAGATCTGAAAAAAATTTTTTAGCCAACTTGGGAACACTGAAATTTCAATGACACAATTAATAACAGTTAGGAAGCTAGTTTAATTAGTCATCAATATTTATTTTGTCGCCTTCAAAGTAATCTCGACCAGATATAATACACTTATGCCAACGATTTTTCCTTCTCATGAGAATCTTTTAGGATGGCCTTCAACTAATTCAGCGCATTTGGTTTCAGTTTGGGGATCAAAAAAAAAATCACACGGACCCAAATCTGATGAATAAGGTGCTTGATTTATGGTATTAATTTCGTTTTTGACTTCAAATTCGGTCACAATCGTGGCTCGATACGATAATGAATTATCATCATGTAATATTCATGAACTGTTCTTCCACAATTCCGACCGTTTTCGACGGATGTTCTCACGCAAACGCCTCAGTCGAACTCCTTATTGACCGTCCCCTACTCTGGAACAAACTCATGATGCAGCCAACCACGAATATCGGAAAAATCAATGAGGATCGCGTTGATTTTTGAACGGCGTTGGCGCGGTCAAACTCATAAACATATGTCTCAATGGCAGTTATAATACTCTCCGTGAATGTGGGATCAGAACTCGCACGACCAAGCATGTTTAAAGATCATCCATCTCTATAACACTTGATTCATAATTTTCAAGCACCATATCTTTCACTGTTTTAATATTTTCATCAATTGAAAAAGTCTAAGGTCATCCAGAACGAAACATGTCTTCACCGATCTCTCAACCGTCTTTGAAGGCTTTGTACCACTCGCAGGCTTGTGTTGTTGATGAAACTGAACAACCGTAAGCTTTTTCCAATAATGGAAATTAAAGACAGTCCTACCTACTTAGAAATTTAATAACAGTTTTGCTTTTTTGTCACAATGTATACTTCCAGTATAACGTTTTTTGAAAACAACTTTTAAGAGATGTTATAAATAATATTCAAGACAGAGATTAGTGAATAAGGGCTTTGATCTCGTCTCCTGATCAACTGTGAGTAAGAAATTGCCATCAAGTCAAGATGATAGATAATATACTTACCCGTTTGTTGCTGGTTTGTGAAGTTCACATAATCCATAGTTTTTCAGTTAGTCAAGCTAACCTCTATATTTAGCTTTAAATTAGATTACAAAATATTTGTTGCTAACAATCCAAGTGAGATCCACGATCAGTAACACAATCTAACATAGCCTAATCAAATATCGAAACTCAAGATATCAATAAGAAATGTCACTAATATGGGAGTCCATAGGTTGAATAGCACTCCAGCCAATTATTTTTCTTAGACTTTCTACTAAAACGCAAACGTTTCAAAAACCAACTGCAGGTGGTGGCTCAATTTCGATCTTCCACGAACAAAGAGCTTTTCCCATAAAATTAGGGCTACGATCAAAACCGATAAGGCTTATAATCATATCTGGTCAATGTTTGTCATCGCAAAAGTAGTTTCTCTACAACAAAAATAACAACTTTTATGAATGTCTCTATCAGGTGTTACTTTTCAATACCGGGAATACTAACCTTGTCAAAATACTCTACGAAGCTCTCTGCTCCATAAATTACATTTGTTTAGTGCAGTCTCTGGAAGCTTGGCAAATGGAAGGCCTAAGTTTATCAAAGTACAGTGATTTAATATGTGCTATTTTGACTAACTCACCTCAAGCCGCTGCTGATACAAGCCGCTTCATTTTACATTCGAATATAGCTTACTTTTAGGCTGAGACAACCTTCGAAAAATTGAAGAGGAAGTAGTCAGTAACAAACGGCATGGTATGAGTATTTGAGCAAATATGAATTTTGACAAAAAGATTTGTGTGGCACATCATTGAAATGCGCAAACATTCATAGCTTTATACGTACCTATATAATTTTATATATATTATAAATGTGCATATTATATAAGCAGTTTGCCAGCTAATGTGCCATTTAACCATTTGAAAAATGACCGGTTGCATGAGTAATGAAAAATAATTAATTTTGCAAAGTGCAACAGTAACAATTTGTGAAATTTGCGTACCGCAGCAGCAAGTAGTAATGCAACATGCATTATATACATACACGGTATGCATGTATGTATGGCAGCACCAAGAAACATAGCTGTCGGCGATAAATTGCGCTGACGGAAATGCAACAAACGCAGAAAGCAAAGTGGCAAACGGCAAACTGACAAACGGAAAGCGGTTAACGAGCAGAGCTGCGTGGCGTGGAGCGTGCGACGGAAAGTTTGAAGGCAGTGTAAGTCATACCCACCGCTCTTAGGCAGCTGATTGTTTAAGTAGCCAAGTTGCAAGCAGGAATTTCACTTGCTGCATAGTTGCATATTTTTTGCGCTCACTGTTGGAAGTTTTGCCATCTTGCCACCCGCCTGTACGCTTGCCGCAGCTGCAGTCAAATGACCCGGGCGGACACGTTTATTGCTGCTGAGATGTTGAAATGTGCGGTGAACGGTGACAAAAAATACGCACACACACCTTCATATATGCAAACAGCTGCCTGTAGTGTAGTTGGCTGGTGCGACTTGTTTATGAACTGCTGTTGCGCCAACCTCTGGCAGCGGTGGACGCCGTTAAGGCAGCAGTTTTCTTCCCAGCTGCGGGATATCGGTGTGGCGTTGACTATCTCGCCTTCATTTTTTCCCGCTCATGCTGGGGGCTGAGTGAGCGCCGGGTATAGTTGCTGTTGCTGTTGTTATTTACGCTTGCCACCGAGCTACCCGAGTTTTAGCAGCTTTGTTTTGAGTATTTTTTTGTTTTTGCTATTTTTGGAAGTCATTGTACGCGTCGCACCAAGCTTTTCGCTGGCTGTACTGCTAGCGGCACTTTTGGTGTGAAATAGCGGTTATGGGTGTGTTTATATGTATGCAACTTAGTTTAGAAATTGCCACAAACCGGGACGTAGTGTAGAACCAACAACCTCAGCTCCAGGAGTTTCCGAAATTTGCAAGCTACCACCCGTTATTTATATCACGCGCTAGTGTTGCCTGCTTACAATCCATCACCTCTCTATACCCATGCCAATACATGGTGGTGTTGCCACTACACAACCATTACAAGCGCGCTTATGCTCGCATGTCTTTGCCTTTGCCGAGTAGTAAGTGCTCGGCGTTGGTATGTGGCCAAGCGCTTTTTTGCACGTTTTGCACTTTTTGTTTTCGGCTGTGTTTTTGCTCTCTCCATTTTTAGCCGTTTTTTTTTTTTGTATGCAAATAGTGTTGCTATTGTTGTTCTCGCTTTGGCACTGCCAGTTTACAAGTTTGCATTCCAGCCGGCTCAACGTCGCACAGCTCTGCTACCAACAGCGCCGCCATCATCATCACCATCATCTTCATCATCCGTCGCCATCCACTTTGCCGCTTTGCCACTTTTTGCACATATAGACACATACTCCTCAGTCGTTTGCTGGCTCGTTCAGCGCTCTACGTTTGCTTGTTGCTCACTGACAATTTACTGCATTTGCCATAAAATTGGAATTTATTCTGTGTGCGGTTTTTTGCCAAACACAAAACTACGAAACAGACGTACTCGCACTCGTGAAGACTACGACAAACAACCAGTGATGCTTACCGAGCGCGAACTGTACAGGGTGATTTCATTAATAAGAAAGTTTAGCAAACATTTTAGTCCTCTTAGTGTAAGTATAACCTTAGGTTAGTGCTGAAAAGGAGTAGTCCCTTAATTAGCTTAGACTAATTAATTTCTTGACAAATATTAGTAATTTTGTCCTTGGTAGATACAAAAAACAGATCGATCTACTGACCGTTTTCTCGATAGTTAATACAAGTGCACAAAATACTTTTAGCAATAAAGATTTTCAAAAATTTTTGTTCTCTGTTTTATTGAGAGGTATATAAAAACAGTTGAGTTCTCATATTTACATCATTTAAGCACTTTTGGAACCAAAATTGGTCTTAGAAAAATATTAGTTAAATATAAGAATCAGTGGCGGATACCGAATTTTTTACTGGTGTGAGTTCTATTGAAAACAATAGCCTTCAATATTGATGGTATTATGTAAATTCTTCTGAGCTTATAATTACATTAATTTTATGGTTCAGTTAGTTTGACAACTATGGTCCACCATAAGCAAAAATTCACACCGATTGTGTAAGAATATGTTGTTAAATAAAAAAGGTTCAGACAAATAAGCAGTTTCTTGAGAAATTTTTATAACCAAGCATCACAAGTTTTAAATATGAGTTTTGTTATTAGAGTTCTAACAATGGATCCATTTTTCTTTATCATTCATAATCCGATGCAAAAAACAGTAAATAATCCATACCAAATTTCTTGAAGATACCTTATAAAATGAAAAATTTTTCCGCACAAGGACTTGATTCCGATTATTCAGTTTATATAGTCGCTGTATGCTATAGTTGTCCGATATCGGCGGTTTCGACAACTGAGTAGTTTCTTATGGATAAAAGGACTAGTTCGGGTATATACAAACGGACATGGCCCAGCAGCCAGCTTCATTCACAGCCACACCTAAAATATTTGGAAGTAATAGTAGACTCAAGGCTCAAATTTAAGGACCACCTAGAATACACTGCAGGTAAAGCGAACAAAATCCTGAATGCCTTATCAAGAATGATGGCAAATAATGAATGCTGCGTGCGTTCCAGCCGGCGTTTTTTACTCGCAAAGGTAATGAGATCGGTTGTGTTATATGCGGCTCCAATATGGATCCAGGCGCTAGTCTTCAAAGCATATGCCAGACAAGTAAAAACAGTGCACAGGCTGTCGGCACTAAAAGTTATCAGTGCTTTCCGAGCAATTTCAAGCGATGCTGCTCAAGTAATAACCAGTATGATACCCATTGACATCCAGGGTGACGAATACGAGCGAGTGTACAAATTATCAGAGCCAACTACAGGAGCCAAAATAAGAGAGAAAGTGAAAAGCTTAACAGCGGTGAAAAACGTTACTCAAAGGACGGTGGACGTACAGACTCATACCGGATATAAATTCCTGGATCGACAGACGACATGGGGACCTGGATTTCCACCTAACCCAAATACTAAGTGGACATGGATGCTTTAGAAGCTATCTGTACAGATTCCAGCACGACATTAGTCCGAATTGTCCGTCGTGTTCAGAGTGCTGTGAAGACTCTGAGCATGTTTTCTTTTATTGCCCGCGCTTTATAAGTGCAAGGGAAAAACTTAAAACTACACTCGGTGGTAGTATTACGGAGGAAAATTTGACGACACTCTTGTGTAAGTCCACTGAGAACTGGAGAGCTGTCAGCGAAGCGGCAGCCTCAATCATGACAAAACTAAGATATATAGACCAGAGTAGGCGTCCGTCAGTCCGTGCCTTAGAAGAGACTTAGTTGTCTTAACACTCCAACTTCAACACTCCCACGAAGTAATGCTTAAAAAGGTGGTTCCGTGAGAGAGTCTGGAATGGGAACGATTAGAATCAAGTTTTTATGGAAAATTCTTTATTTGTGAAGAGTATTCTCTGTTCGGCCTAAGTTAACGTTTTTATACTCTTGCAACTTGTTGCTACAGAGTATAATAGTAGTTTTTTGCTTCTTTTCAGCGTCATCTAGAAGCTTTGTAGTTAATCCTCAGTCCACGAACTTTTTCAAAAAACAATTTCTAATTTTTACGGAATTTATTGCTGAAACCTTTAGTTTTCGCACCCTGTAAGAAGAAGCCCCCATATAAGAGCCTACACACATGCCCACACACACTTAGCGGCGCATATACATAAATAGACCCAAAACAAAACTCGCACTTTCGTACGCGAAAGTGACGCGCTAGAAAATCGCCCGCACGCTACAAAACAGTAAAACAAATATTTACAACAATAACAGCAGTAACTGGCAACAACAAACAAATAGATAAAAACATGGGATTGAAACGGCTGTGCCAGCCTCAATTTCGGCAAACGGCGTTTGTGCCATTTTTAACGAGCGGGCGAGCGAGAACCTCAACCGCTTCCGCTCTCACTGCGTGGCGCCACAAGCAGTTCGGCTGTTTGTTTGCTGATGCCCGCTTTGCTTTGACTGTTTTGGGCGCTTTTTCGTTGGTTTTAGTTGTTTGTTTGTTTGCTTTTTTATTTACAAACTATTTTCACGCCGCTTAGACACACACACACACACACACACACACACACAAGTACACAGACACGCACACTACTTCTCTCCACGCTCGCCAGCTTGCAGTGTTTTCCAATTATTTCGCTATTTGCTAGGCACAAAACAGCACCAACTGCCTGCAGCGGCAGCGTGGCAAATAAAAACCACCAAGAGTGACGATTTGCAAAAACAAAGCAAAGTGTGAAAAAAAATAATTTCAACATAAATTTTGCGAAAAACAAAAAACATGAAAGTGGGAAATAAACAACTTTAAGCATAAATAAATGTTGAAACTAGAAAAACATAGTAAAACAAACTAGTAAGCGGCCGCGCAAGCGTTGAGTGGGTAAAAACGCCTGGAAGTATGCAAAACAAATAAGTGTTAGCGCAACAAATTCTATGCAAGTGTGCGTCTGAAGTGCAAAGTAGGAAGTAAATTGCATATAAACGTGTGTTCTATATATGTATGCTGGTGTGACGCTGCACTTGCACTTGGCGATAAGTGAATGTAAGTGCGCGCATACTTAAGTGCTAAAGTGTGTTCTAGCGCGCAGCAAAACTTGCTCAGCGTATGTATGCGTATGTGCGTGTGAGAGAGTAACTAATATGCCAGCAGGCAGAAGCGTACGCGTAAGCAGAGCGCTGTTAATGTTAATGTGTTGCAAGTAATTATTAGCAAATACGTGTGCTTAAAAACAAATATATACATGACGCCATGTACATATATTTGTGTGTGCAACAAACGCAAGCCAATGTAACTACGTATGTGCTTCGCTGCAATCAATATGCGAGCAGTAAAGTGAGACTTGTTGGCGTGAATGCAGAAAAATCTTGTCTATGCACACACAGTGTTAGAAAAAATAATAGAAGCATGCTGATGTTATACATATGTTGTCTTCAAATGTTTTGTGGAGAACCGAAGTAATATATATGACCTGGTCTACGAAAAGGGGGCTAACGTGCGAAAACTAGTTTTCTGGGAAAAGCTGTTAAAAATAATCGTCAGTTTCTCGTTATCTCATTAATTGTTCTCCTTTTTTTTGACACCTAAGCATCTTTTCGTAGACCAGGTCACATATATTTAGTTTTTGGTTTTTAAAATATATATGTATGACCAACTTCTGGAACCGAAAAGAGTCTCCATATCATTATATTGCCTCCTCCACGTTTGCCAGTTTTTGGTTATGGCAGTATCGACCCTGCTCAGGTGCGAACCCTATTCCAGTGAGGACGTATCGCATCAACCGTAACAAATGTAGTCTGAACTCTACGGAGAGTAAGGCAAAAAGGCACTGTTTATCAAATAATTTTTAACAGATATTGGGTCAAGAAACCGAACATTGTCATGAGGGTAATTTATTGCCGTTGAAATTTGCGACTACCGAACGTTTTAAAGCAATCGTTCTCTTCAATATGATGATTTCTTGACGGTAGCGCTTACCATTAATGGTTTCACTCGGTTTTAGAAGCTCAGAAGCTGCCACCAAAAACAAAACACTACGGCTTTGTCTCTGATTTGGCTTATTGGCCAAGTCTCACGTATGATAACGACAATGTAGGGTTCAAGCAACACCTCCGCCATCAAAATCTTCTACATTTTTCAACGTCACTTGACTTCAATTCATATGGCCGCCAATTTCCTTGTTTTTGACTGTATCCGACTGCCTTTAAACGTTTTGAAATAGCTGCTTGAGTGACTCCCTGCGAGCTCTTCTCGTGATTGTCAACAATCAACCTTCCAGTTCATTATGTTCAAACTAGTTTTGGCCGTCCTAGAAATGTTCCTCTTCTCAAACTCTTTTAAATTTTTAATAAGATCGATTAGGAGAAAGCAAAATATGTACAATTTCAGCAATTGGCAATTAACAGATGGAAAAATATAACTAAATGCAATATAACTAAACAGATATGGCCAATATATGACAAGAAAAAAACTAACGACTTACAGGGTTTGTCTGGAAAGTAATAGGACTGAGTCGATTTAAACAAATTTATTGAACCAATCGTTACAATTCTTTAAAAACTTTCAAAATAGGCTCCTTCTGCGTCGATGCAGCGCTGCCAGCGCGATTTCCAAGCATTGAAGGCATCACGGAAGGCATTCTCCGGAATAGCCTTGAGAGCCAAGGTGCATGCTATTTGGATCCCCTCTGTCGTCTCAAAAACCTATGTTTCAAAACATTCACATACACTGGAGACAAAGACAGTAGCTTTCCAACGCATATTCCAACAACTGGAACTATGTAAAATTAAAAAAGTTACGCCATCTCTTGGTAAAAAGCACGAATATAGTTATACTACTGTAGGCAAAAAATAATAAGACATGTTAATTTAAACGGCGTGAAAGATTCTAAGGAAAGTGAACGGGCGATTGTTTCCAAAATTTTTTCCAAAAACGACGTCGCGTTAACGTCTGCGAAACAATGCTTTCCAACTACCAAGATGCCATAAAACCTATTATTACTGACTTATGAGCCAGAAACAAACGATCAATCGACCGAATATCGTGCCATAGATGACCCGAAGCCGAAAAAACCACAGTTTTCTTCGATTATCGAATGTGGTGCACTCCGAATTCCTTTCGAATGGCCAAACTGTCAACACGGAATACTATTTGAGTGTTCTGCGACGTTTGCACGCAGCTATTTGTAAAAAGGGGACGGAATTATGAGCAGACAACTCATATCTTAACATCACAATAATGCACTGTCTCATGCTGGATTCATTCTTCGTGAGTTTTCCGCCGAATTTTCAACCGATATTGTGCGGCAACCAGATTCGCTTGATTTAGCACCTTATGACTTCTGGCTATTCAGCAAATTCAAACGACCTCTTCGGGGAACCGTTGAAGGCATTAAACGCGAATCTCTAGGCGCATTAAAGGCTATTCCGGAATTTGACTTTAACAACTGTTTCGAAGATGAAAAAAATGGGCGACATTGATTTTGAAGAATAAATTAAGAGTTTTAAATTTTTATTATTTTTTATTCATAGCAATATATACTGTGGTTTCTGTTATTTTTTCCAACACTGTATTTGTTAGATACACACACAAGCAGTCAGCGCGCACGAACTGCTTGCGAGAATTACCCATTTTGCATGCCATGCTTATCACCTGCCGCTTATTAGTTGCAATCACTGCACACAGCACAGCATAGCAGAGCATAGCACGGCAGAGCTCAGCACGACACGGCACGTGTTGCACAAAACTTGGCGAAAGTGTAGCGTGGCATTAGAAAGTGCAAAGTAAAAAGCAAGTAAAAATCAGTAATATCATTTACACGTAGCTATCTTCGTACAACTTGAGTGAAAGTGGAACGAAATTAAAACGGAATATTTTCAACGAGGTGATTCGACTTTCAAAAGCAAAGAGAAAAACAAACAAAAACAAATAAAAAAAACGTCAAAAATAAAAGAAAAATCAAAAATAAAAAACTAGCTGCGAACAGCTCACACACCCCACTCCACAACACCAACAGCGCGCGTTTTGTGTATTTGCGTGCGCGCGGCAGCCAGCATAACACCACCACCACCAACTACATACAGGTAATTAATATTTTATGTAGCCAGCGCTTTAGCTTGGTTTATGCTCATCTCCACTAAAGTTAAGACTTTCTGCCGAAACATGCGCGCACGCCAGGCGGCAAGCAGTTCGGTCGCGTCACTATCGGTGTGTCGTCGCTTCACACAATTTTCTTGTTGCAATCGCATCCTTTTGCGGCACCGGTTGCCTGCCTGTTTTGGCCGCCAACGGCAACTTTCACTCCTGCATTACCTCAGCGCGCGCCCTTCGCACCCCCACTTATGTGCGCTGTGCAAAGAAAGTTTTTGGCAAAAGTTTCTTCAAACTACACTTTATACTTTGCTCATAGTTTCAAATGGATTTGTTTTTAATTCATTTGCGTTTACATTTATGAAGTTTCTATGCTCTTGCGTTTGTAGACGTGGATTTGTTGGGATTTACCCGGTACGGTGTTTCGGTTTATTGGAATGCAACTACAAAAAAAAGTATTTTTTATAGATAAGAAAGGTACTTGCTAACATAAGTGAGCGCTGATCTCGCAATAGTTCACTAGATGATATCAAAATTTATTTGAAGTCTGTTCTGTTGCATTTATTATAGCAAAATGTGTCACTTAATCAGAAAACGTTATCGACCAACGATTTTCATGCAATGAAAAATGTTTGCTGGTTCTCTCTAACAACGTTGTTTGTTATATACAAGTATCAAGTCGAAATAAAGTTACTCCGAAGCCAAAATTATTTTTTATGAAGTTCTTTAACTTGATTTTGATCCGTCCCTTTGAATAGCCGCTATATGTTATTGCGGTCCAAAAAAGGACTGAAAGTAGAAAGGGTCGCATACTAAATTTCAGATCAATATGCATACATACTAGACGGACATAACTAAAGCGACTCAGGTGTCATCCTGATTTACTTTACTCTGACTCTTCCTTCAGAGTGTTACCAATTTCGTTATAAGCTTAACTTTACCTAAGTGTTCAGTACAGATTCATATGGCTTCGTTTATTTTACTTACTGTAAAAAATATTAAAACCACAAAAATCGGATCTAATATTAATATGTCCCTTAAAAAGGTAATTGGGAAATATATGAACATATTTTAGTTTCTTTTATCGTAATTCCTAAAGAACTTATTTAAACCTGATTTTTATTCGCCAAGAGATCACTTCTGGTAATATAAATATATGTATTCCAATATAGCATTGTATTCATTGTTTTTACCGAGGCTTTACAAATCAATTGTAAGCTGCCTACTATATCAAGTTTCATTACGAAATATATCATTATTTTGCAAAGATCGCGAAATCAACGAATGGAATTTCACTCTTTTTAGGTATGGATAGCTGTACATAAAATCGATTATAATCTTTATACTGAATGCAATCCATTTTTTTCCACTAAATTATTGAGTTCTATTAGCCATGGCTCTTATAGTCAGTTATCCGCTTCTAAGACAAATGGGCGTAGGAAGAAATATACGTCCGTTGAACGAGGCTAAGTGAAGTTCTGGATAAATTTAAACCGTTAATAGAAAACAATAAGCCCGAATCAAGATTATCTCGCCAATTCAAGATACCAAGTGCTGCCAGAATCTTCTATGCCTGATCTCTCCGGAGTGGAGGTTTTTTCTTCCTCTTCTTCGAAAACTTTGAATGCAGAGGTGTTCTTTTCCATTCAGACAACATTACCTAGCGAGCGCAGCCGCTGTCTTTTAATTCGCTGAACTATGTCAAGCGCCGTATATCTCATACAGTTCATTGTTTCATTGACTGCGGGACTCACCGTTACCAATGCGCAAAGAGCCATAAATCTTCCGCAAAGCCTTTCTTTCAAACATTCCTGAGGCCGACTCATCAAATGATGCTATTGTTCATGCCTCCGCATCATATAGTAGGACGGGAATGAGGAACTTGTAGAGTTTGGCCTTTGTTCGTCGAGAGAGGAAGTTACTTTTCAATTGCTTACTCAGTCCAAAA
Source organism: Bactrocera neohumeralis (assembly GCF_024586455.1). Taxonomy (NCBI): domain Eukaryota; kingdom Metazoa; phylum Arthropoda; class Insecta; order Diptera; family Tephritidae; genus Bactrocera; species Bactrocera neohumeralis. Next base: position 45,544,285 of record NC_065920.1, on the reverse strand, counting down.
TAGCTCCTGTTGGCGACATAGATTCTGCGTTAGGTTTCAAAGCTGACGTTGTTGTTGGTAATAATTTCAATCATATTATATATCTCACACATTCACCGATATTTTCGGCAAGAAGTCAATTATAGGTGCTAGGTTCCAAATATTATCTAGGGGCTTGAACAGTTCTTGTTGGACTTGAACAGTTGGTGCCGCGACAGCAGTTCAATTTTGACCGCGATCTGTCATACCATCTCGCAGATAAAATCGAACTTTAAGTGGTCTTTAACAGTACCGTTATATAGTGATTGGACGGAGTTATCTTCCGTGCGAAATGTTGAAAGAGCATAAACCGGGCCGGGACTTTTCAATTATTCAATACGGACAATTATTTTAGCCTAATGGCCTATGAAGAAGTCTTCTTGTGTCAAATATTTCTAATCTTTTCAAGTCCTGAAAAATGTTAATTTGAAATTATTTTACCTAAAAAGTTCCAAAAACGTTAAACACAGAAATCCCAGATGTGATCGTACCCTGGCCTTTGCAGACAATATTGCACAGCACTCTCTGTAGAATTAGAGTTTTATTAAAAAAGACGATTTCCATACACTGTTCTCTGCGCTAGTTTATCAACTTACCACAACCCTGTTGGCTGGCCATCGCATCCTTCGTCATACAAATACTTTCTCTTTTAAGCTGCCGCAGCCATTACGCGCTGTGTGCATAGATACTACTTACATATACATAAGAACCGTTGTATGAATGCTAGTAAGCACGACTCGTCTTAAGTTTATGTTGCTATTATTATTGCACTTGCTCTTACTTATGCGTCTTCGCCTTCATCTTTGCCGTCACGTCGTCTTCGGTCTTGCAGACTGCCGTTCCACTTTCGTTCTCGTATTCATTGGCTCAATTTCTTTGCTTGCTCTGCTCTATGTACGAGTATTTGTATACCGTTATATCTACAACACTTGAAGTATTGTAGTTTAGTAGTTTTATGTCGCTTCGTTGTCATAATTTGTTTCCGGCTCAATTTTATCCGCTTATGATGTTGCTGCTTAATCCCTGCAATGAGAGTTACACTTTCTTTTTGCAGCCAAAAGCAAAAAATCTCTCCAGAAAGATGTTAAGTTGCACAAGTGCTCCGCTTCATCGTAGTCTGTGTGCTCATACCAATGTCTGATTTGATATTTAGTGTGTTTCGTCTCACAATTCGCATGAAAATTGATTTAATCCTTTTTAGGGCTCATAAACTTGACGGCTTTGTTGGAGCATATTTAAGACATTTACACTGGATAACACGCTACGTTCATTACCGACATTTGAAAGTACAGGACATTAAATACTGGCACTACTTATTTGCTTTGTATGGCTGTGACCGAGTTTTATGCTGCACCTTTTGTCTAAATAGTGCTGTAAAAAGGGTTTTTATGGCTTTCTGCTTAATTTAGGTCTATAGCTTTAAATGCTAAGTCCTTAGTTTAAAGTGGCTCATAAAAGAAAGTTAAAGCCCGTAATTTGTGTATGGGTAATTATTGGCTTAGAGCAATATTGGTTGTTTAAAACTTCCTAAGGCTTTTGAACTTTTAAAGCATCATAAATAAATTGAAAATATGTTTCCTTTAGAACCTGCAAAGTTCAAACATTCTGAATAGGAGTTCTTAGTTTAATTTTGCCAATTTGGACGTGGCTATGGTCAATAGATGAGCCGATACGTTGTCAAGATCAAGAAATTTGGTTGAATTTTGTAACAGTTTTTTGCTTTCTACAGGTAGTAGGTGTTTCCATCTCCTTCTAGGCAGATTTCGCGGGTTAAGTCAACTACTTTAACTGATTTTCAGTCTGTGGTGTGTACTACATTCCCACCTAAAATTACATCGAGTTTGTATACCATTAGATATAATTAATTAGAACCTACAAATCGTTTTACAAGATTTTTTTTAAGTCAAAACATTTTCAAAGAAGTGCCTTATTTGATGAAATAGATGAAGCGGTTTCGAGCAGTGTTTACTGCCATAAAGGATAAGCTAAACTAGTTAAGTCTAGAGCTATGCAGTTTAGCTATAGGTAAATGTCGGTTGGACGAATATGGCATGGAAACTCCCGAGGCTTAGCGGGGAAAGAGTAACAACTTAAGTTCATACCAAGTATTTGCGAATAATTTTAGACGGCAAACTGAAGCAGAAGTCTTTGCGGTCTGAAAAGCTATGAGAGAGCTGATAACGCAAAAAATAACACAATGAAAGACACCAAAATCATTTTTAAAGGAGCTGAAGGGAAAATGCGCAAGCCTTCTACTCACATAGTCTTAAGAGGGACAGAAGATAGATCACAATTTACTAGCATCACATGTGGGCCCTATGGTCATTATTAATGATAGTTTATAAGCTTTAATGAACCAAATATGTATCATTTCAGTCGACCACTTTTGCAATTTTTCCGCTAGAGACATTATTCCATCAGTATAAAACTTTTCTGGTTTCTCGGCGAAAAACTGCTACAAGTAATTTTAATAGGCTTCTCTTGAAGCGAGTTTCACTCCATTAAGGGAATTCTACATTGACCGAAACAAATGGTAGTCCGATGGTGCAAGGGCAGGCCTATATGGTGGATGCATCAAAGCCACGCTCTCTCAGTTTTTGCCGAGTCATCAAAGATGCGTGTGGTCTAGCGTTGTCGTGATGGAAGACGAAGCCCTTTCTGTTGATCAGTTCTGGCGTTTTTTTCGATTGCTTGCTTCAATCTCATCAGTTATTGGCAGTAAAATGTCAATCGTTTGACCTGCTCCAGCCTGTGGATGATTCCTTTCTAATCACACCAAACACTCAGCATAACCTTTCGAGGCGTCAATCCTGGCTTTGCGACCATTTGTTTAGCTTCACCACGCTTGGACCATGATCTTTTTCGCACATTATTATCGTATTTCATCCACGTTTCGTCTCCTGTTACCATTCGCTTCAGAATTTCATTTTGATTCCATTTCATTTCAAAAAAGAATAGCGGATGTTAACTCGGTCCATTAAATTTTTCACAAACAATTCATGTGGTACTCAAACATCGAGCTTCTTTTTGTAGCCAGCCTTTTTTAAATGGTTCAAACCCATTTTATAATGAATTTTAAGTTCCTTAGCGATCATGGCTGCTTGTGTGACGGTCCTGGTCAGTTTTTTCCATAATTACATCGACTTTTTCAACGATAGGTCATTGGTGGCTTGCGTGGCTTTCTTACCTTTCTAATAGAAACATTTCAAAATATAGCGAGTTTTTTTATTATTTTCACTCATTTTTGAACAGCTGTAAATACAGCTGGAACACAATATTCCATACAATATTTATCGAATCATTCGAAACAAACGCTACAAGAATTGATCGGCTTTCTGTCACTGCACTATGATCACAGCTACAATGATAATATACATGGTGGCGCCAAAGTAATCCTGCTATCAAAACATGCTATAAATTTTGCAATCGACCTCTAATGTCAGTTCTGTTTTGACATTTGTGTAGTAAGCACATGCGAAATACACGTAAATAAACAATGGTACGCTACACAACGCGTTTTAATGGTGACTATTTATTTGACCAATAATCGGTCGGTGACTTTGGCACAACTTGATTTTCGTCTCAGATTTCCTGGCCGTCCGACGCCTACTGGTGAAAACTGCGACGTTTAGACGCTCGCCTCGAAGAGACTGGGACAACACGAGATGCTGCCAGGCGTGGCAGACCCCGGAGTAGCTGTTCTGCAGAGAATATTGCTGTTGTTGCCGAGGATGTCAGACGACATGCCACGAAAATAGGTATCAGTCGACGGTGTTTACAGCGAATTTTGGTACAAGATTTTAAGATGTTTGTCATGCTTAATCACCACCAAGAGGAAGATGACTTTTCATCAAAAATAATCAAGAGTGATGAAGCCCGCTTCCATCTTAGCGGGTACGTAAAAAAGCAAAATGTACGCTTCTGGGGCACTGAAAATCCGCGTGTAATCCACGAAGAGTCATTACACCCGCTCAAAGTCACTGTATGGTATGCTGTTTTCGCTGGAGGAGTCATCGTACCTTTTTTTTCGAAGACGGCACGGGCCAAACGGTTACTGTGAGTGGTGAGCGCTACAGAGCAATGATCAACGAGTTCTTTTTGCCGCAACTTGATGAATTGGGATTGGAAAACATGTGGTTCCTACAAGACGGTGCAACGGCACACACTGCACGTGCCACAACCGATATGCTAAAGGATGAATTTTGCGGGCGCCCAACCTACCGTTTTGGCGATTTGCTCCATCCAGCAAGATCGCCTGATTTTAACGCTCCAGACATCTTTTGGTGGGGCTTTTTGAAGTCGCGGGCTTACGTCAACAAGCCTCAGACTCCTGCAGCTCTTAAAGACAATATCCGTCAAGAATGTGAGGACCTATCGTCGGAAGTTCTGGCCAAAGTGATGGAAAATGCCATAAAAAGAGCTGAAATGACAATCAACTGTGGCGGCGGCCATTTACATGATATCATATTCTCGACTTGATGTAAAAAAATTTAAAAGACCAAATAAAAATAATCCACAAGCAGAATCAAAGTTTTCATTTAAAAAAAAAATTACCGTCAAAAAACATCGGAAGGTTATTTTTGCGCCATCTTGTACAAGACAAAAAGAAAAAAATACATTATTTTTGCATTAAATTTAGAAGAAAAATCAATCAAAATATAGGGAAGAGCTTGTAAACTTTGGTACCAAGTGTAGACATTAAAAGATAGATGAGAACCATCCAACCAAGCTCTCGGAGTTTCTGGCGAATCATTTTCGATATGTGTGTTCAGGCGTTGCCTTGATGGAACACAATTCCTCTTCAATTGGATAAAGCTGCACGCTTTTGGCCAATTTCAGCTCCCAGTTGGTCCAATTGTTGACAATACATAGCTTAATTATGTATTTGGATCGATTTTTTTTCGATCCAGGAGCGTTTCATGCTGGTGGAAATTCAATCCATGATCAATTTCGTTGTTTTCGCATGTATCGTAGAAAATTTGTAAAATGTTTTCTCTTTGCTCGTGTCCTTTTCAATATCTTTACAGTAGATAGTTTTCCGTATGGGTTATAAGCAAATTTAGTATCTTATTATCTTATTTATACTACAAGTCGAAAAGTCACTTAGTTTCATTACAACATTTTGAATACCCGAAGTATTAGTAATAAGATTAACTCAGATGCGATATGCAGGGTTTTCCAATAAGAGCGATATGACTTCTTTACAAAAAAGACCATTTAATGTCACAATTTCTTGAAATAATGGAATCTCCAAAGTTTTCTCGCACAAATTAGGTTGTTGCTCGTGCTGTGCGGTAGTAGCCTTGTCTTGTTGGAAACAGATGTTGTCAATATCAACTTCTTCCATTCTTTACCGCAGACCATTGACAGTAGCGGTATCACCACCTTCATTTCCGATGATTCCACCATATCAAACTGTCAATTTAGATGAATGTGAGGTTGTTCATGAATAATTTTTGCGTTTTCTTCGCAATACAATCGACAGTTTTGTTTATTTTTACCGCACCACTTAGATGAAAGTGAGCCTCCAAGGCTAAACAAGCAAATTCTCGACGTTTAAGTTAGTTCAATAATAAAACTAATTAATTTGTGAACTTTATTCTTGCGCATATCTTTCCATAATGATGTATGATATGACCCGTCTTTACACAATTTTGGCACAAGGCCATGCTGTCATCACTAAAATATTCTCCCCAAATTTTAACTCCACGGATCCACTGATATATTTCGTAGAAAATTAGTCATATGCACTGGAATTTATATATTTTATGAATGGGGTTTGAAAAGTTGAAGAAAACTATTATAGTCTATAGCAACATGTTGCAAGAGAATACAAATTATGATGTACATGTTATTTTATAATAAAATCTTGAAAAAATGTCATTGGAGTTCAGACTTGCTGTTAGCATCAGCAACATCCATATTCGCCGACTAAAGAGAGCAATATATAATGCAGCACTGTTTGGCTAACTTCAGTTCCATTTACTTTTACGAAAACTTTACTGTACATATGTATACATATAGTAGTATATCCTAGCGTAGACTACGCATTATCACCACACATGTTTTTTATGCGGAAAACTTTCGTTAAATTCTAAATTAATTGTCATTTTGAAAGTTCTTCATTAAATTATGCAACGTTACCGTGGAGTGACAATAAAATTTCGTTATTTAAATTATTTTAAGAAGTTCAGAATATAATTACGAAAACTTTTTTTGTATATTGTACTTACTTAATGAGCTGCACAACTCATTCCACAGTGGGAACGTAGGTGGTTTTGTTGTTCATAAGTCTCTGAAAGTCTACCTATGAAAATTGTTGCCACTAGTTACGGCAGTGCCCTGGGGTACAAAAGTTTCCTTCCCCAGACCTACATGGGTGTAAGTTGGGTGAAAGACTAAATTTGTGTTCAAAGCGATTTGCTATTGCAAATATTTTCACTTCAAAAGCTACACACTATTCTCCAAGGGATTTGTTACAGTTAGATGAAGAGAAAGCTCACAAACGTACAAGCTATAAATAGGTGTCTTGCAACAAAAAATAAAGGAAAAAGTCAAAAATGTTGCTGTCAAAAATTACGAGAATTCAAATTTGAAACCGAGACAACAGGATGCCGTTGCGTCAGTGCTTGGCACAGCGCACACAAGTATCGTTGCAGCTTGAATAGTTTATGGAGAGTGAAGTGATAGTTGTTTTTGTTTCTGTAGAACTTGCAAAATAACAACAAAAATAATAATAAGATAGCTTAGAAATTACAATTTATACAGTTCGTTTTTACTTTCGTTGATTTCAGTGATTTTGACTTTGATTTTGGAATTTCCACTTGTTTTTGATATTTGCAACGCATACTTTTAGGAGCAAAGCAACGTTAAAGTATTTTACTGCTGTTGCAACTGCCACTTGCAATATAAGAAATTCCTTCCGAGCTTTACTACTGTTAGATAAGTGTCCTTTACGTAGACGCAACGAAGGGTAGCATGCATTTCAAAGAAAGCAAATAGCAAACGAGAATAGCTGATGAAATTCTTCATCGGAAATTTCACAAAATTTCACTACAAAACCGTACATGCAAACAAAAAAACAACAAAATATAAAAAAATATTACACAAGAAATGGGAAAATATGAACTCACGTCACTAAAAACGAGCATACGATAAAATCTGCGCCAAGAAATATTCCGCACAAAAGGGGTGAGCAACTGTTGTTGCAACTTTGAAATTGCATCGATGTAAGGTTATTGAAAACAAAATTTACGTGCATTGGCCAAATGTTGCAGAATATACGAGTTCTAGGAATTTAAGATGATTTAGAGGGCAAATAAAGTTAACTGAAGCTGAGAGAAGTTCAGAGAAATTCGAAAAAAGAGCTAGACCGTATTTTTAGAGGATTTCAAAGTTAAGAGAAACACACAAAACAACTTATGAATTAAAATGCAAAGCAATTTGCTCAGAAAATTAATAAATTTTTAAAGGTTTTGTTTGCAAACTAGGTTAAGACCAATTAAACTCTTTGTTTACAATACCGTAAATACGAAGAGTTGAAAGCAGTAAGCGAAGTGTAAGCGAAGGTTATACAAGGTGCGTCCCAAAGTAAACAGGACTTTTTGAATCTAGCGCACCCCGGTGGCACCATGACGACTGGTGCGTTAGAGTCTGCTATCTTTATCGATTGTCCAGTAAGAATTTAATGACATTTCATTGATTGGAAGTGAAGTTATTGTCAGTATGTTTGTGCTATCGGTGCAAAAGTGAACTTCGAACAAAGAACCAACATTAAATTTTGTTTTAAAATTGGTAAAACTTTTACCAAAACGTTTCAATTGATGAAACAAGTTTATGGCGATGATTGTCTATTCCATAGCAGAGTGCACGAGTGGTTTCAACGTTTTCAAAGTGGTTGTGAGAACATAAATGACGGTCAACATGTGGGCCAATCAAAATCCGTGATCATCAGTTTATTCCGCACAAATCGACTGACGACCAAAAATTGCTCAGAATTCAACATTCGAAGGACGATTATTTGACCAAAAATCACATTTTAACCATTAACCACTCCCCGTATTCACCTGATATGGCACCGTGCGACTTCTTCTTTTCGGAAAAATGCATTTGCCCATGAAAGGAAAGCGTTATGCAGACGTAGAGGCCATTCAAAAAGCTTGCACCGGCATACTGGCGGCCATACCGGCCAACGAGCTAAAACACTCGTTCGACATGCTTTTGGACCGTGCAAAAAGCTGTATTGAAGCTGAAGGAGACTATTTTGAATAAAATAAATTGATTTGGCGAAAAAAAACATTTGTTCTGTTTTTAAACTCCTCTTTACTTTATAATGCACCTTGTATACTCTCTCAATTTTCAAAGATAAAAACTTAGTAAATGTTTTCATGAATGCTCGGCAAAATGCTGCGTAAAAAGCCAACATTTGTCATTCGACGGATGCATTAAAAGATAACAATAATATTTGGTATTTTATTAACTTTTATTACACACTCTTACGCATTCACCTGATTTACATTCAAGTAACTTCCGGTTATTCAGAAATTGACATGACCACTCCGAGGACACCGTTTTAACTCAATTAAAGATATCGAAACAAATTCGACACGAGAGCTGAAAGTCATCTCGGAAAGTGCCTATAAAAAATGTTTTGACGATTGGAAGAAGCGTTGGCACATGTGCATCGCTTCAAATGAATATTACTTTGAAGACGATAAAATAAATTTGGATGATGATTGAAAAGTTTTCGTTTTATTTGAAAATTCCCGATACTTTCCTGGCAGGATTAGATTGGTATTTACTTATATTATAGACTCATTTAGATTTATAAGGTCAATATAGATTTTATTCATAATCAGTCTTAATCCACATTACATATAGGAGAACTGGACACTTAATTTCATTAAGATATCATTTATATTGTTTTATCTTATGTATATATAAAAATGAATCGCAAAATGTGTTGCTAAGCACATAACTCAACAACGCCTGGACCAATCTTGCCAATTCTTCTTTTAAAATGTTCTTTGAGGTTCAAGGATGGTTTTTACGGCAAGAAAAGGTCGAATAATTGCCGGAAAACTCCTAAAAACAGCCCTTTTCTTTTTCCCATACAAACGTTATATAAAAACGAATATTTTTTGAAGTTATACTTCTTATACGAGTTCGGAAACCTTGTCTGCGAAGATGTTCGAGCAGCAAGCGAAGCGGTGACAATCGGCGATCGTTTGTTCGTTTCTTTCGGCACAGCTCGGCTTTTCTACCAACAACACAATGTTGCCATGCTTATGCTATTGTTGTTTTTGTAGAACAATGTTTCAATTTTTGGTTGGTGACATATTCAATTAAAAATAAATTCTGTTGGGATTCGAACCTACGTGCACGTCGTAACTTTTCAAGCGCTTACCACCAACACCACCATTGACACTTGTTGTCCTAATTATGGTTTGGTTATGCATGAAAGAAATATACAATGGATCGCCGATTGTTACCTCTTTCCTTGCTGCTGCTGCGCATATGTACATATGTTTGTATGCTTGTGCATTATTGAAGTTATGCTTCTTTTTCTTTCGTTTGTCTTTCATTTCTGCGAATTCTCAACTATTTTGCGTATATTTTGGTTGAAATACTCTGCGTTGGCCGTTGAAAAGTTAAGGGTATACTTTACAGGATCATTTCTGTAGTTAGTCTTCATTTACATTTTTTTGGAAATCGACCCGCGATGACGAAGTATTTTCGTTTTATCTGACAGCGTGAGGTTAAGAAGTTCATTTCTAATTTTGTCTTGTGGCATATTAGAAATGATGTTTTTTCGAAAATCTTTCGCTTACAACGGATAAAACGACTTCTGAGTGGTGACTTTAATGAATAAATTCCTTTTGGTTGAAATGATCTGCGTTGGCCGTTGAAAAGTTAAGACTATACTTCTCAGGATCATTCATTCCTTTCATTTCAAGAAATTAATGACCTTTAGAAAGATGCATATTTGCATTATTTCGTTGTCATTTCCATATTCTTAGCAATAGAATTTCTATGGCATAAGTAAAGTAATGGCCGCCGATTGTCACCCCTTGCCGCTTCGCCTACAAACATGCGTAAATATGTACATATGTATATATACGTATGATCGTGAATACATATCGAGGCAGATTTTTGCGAGAAGCACCAGAAAGTTGTGCAATTTATGATTTTTAGCTTTTGCCATCGTCGCGAAAAGGCGACTTGTTGGCAAAGGCATGCTCGCGGAGATGTTACGGCCTCTGTTTTTATGAATGAAGCGAGATCGCTTGTGGAATTTGCGCCTGCGTTCATGAATGAAATCGTTTTTGTTGTAAAATTTACTACACTTGTTCTTCGCCAATTTGGCTGCCATATTGTCTTGTGAAGATCAATTTTTTGTTGGTGACATATTCATATGTGTACGCATATGTATGTTTGAATGCTTGTGCATTATTCAGCAATGTATGCAAATACATATATGTACATATAAGTATATATGAATGTATGAACATGCAAGGCAATGCGCGCACATGCAATAAGTATATTGATAAGTGGTGAAAATATGATTTCAATTTCTGAACGCGCACATGCGTATACATACACTCATATGAGCATGTGCAGAAACACAAGATAGGATAGGAGATGTATGCCTTTTAACATCGTATACTATACAAATAAATATTTTTCTTACTAATAGAAATTAAATTTATCACAGCAATATACATAATATACATATACAAAAAATCCCCAGCTGAACCTTCCCCAAGCCGACTGGTAAGAGATTCCATTATATAACGACGTAGGCAAAGGCAAGCTGGTAACAGTTTATCTCTGTTTCTTTTGGGAGGTAAGGTCTGACTTTTTCTGCGTGTTCATTACTCATAAATAATACATCAATCAGATGGTGAGTAGTTCTATGGTTGGAAGTACAGAAGGTCTGGACAAAGATAGCATCCGACTCGTGCCGAGGAACAACTTGGCTGGGACTCTGAAACATCCCAGTCTCGAAAGGAGCTTATGGATATCTGACGTCCTCCGTAATAACTCGGTAGCCACTGTATGTCGGGTCAAAATATTAATGAAAACAGTAACAAAGTTATAAGAAATATTTCAGAGTTCATTGACATTCCGAAAAAATCACCGATTTTCGCGATTTTTTTTTGTTTTGAAATTAACTAATCAGCTAAATTTTTTTATAAATACCTAAATACATTCAAGAAAATACAAAATGATTTTTTTATGTTTATTTATTGGGTGTATAATAGTTAAAATAATTGCTTGAACATACACTCTGAAAACAAGTCCTGTACGATGCGGCTTGAAATTTTGGTCTAAAAACAAAAATTCCAAAAAGATTGCTAATCTGAGAAAAGTCGCTATCGCGCTATGGAGGCTTTTTTGTTTGTTTGAATGACAAAAATGGCGGCAGTTTAAAGAAAAAATATCGATTAACGTCGTTATTTTCATAGTATTAAACTCCGTGTAGAGTTCCTACATACTTTTTAAGACCAATTGCACAGAACTCAACTGATCGTGAAGACGGCATACATATACATATATCTACTAAAACAAGATCTGCTCAGCAGATTCAAGGGAGATGACGAGTAAAACGAATGCTATGAAGCGATCCAGGATCAGAAAAAGGATATATTAGCTTGCACATCATTTCGAAAAATGAGGAATGCTTGGGCCATTTAGACGTTCATAACTGCTGTGAAGAAATTGACTTGGTGATAAACTTATAAGAAACATATTTGCGATTTTAGATCTTTTCTTAAATCTATATTTTCATCATTTTGAATTATATTCGAGACTTTAGCTCTTCGCGAAGACGGTGTTTCAACGAGAATGTGTTGCAATCGAACCTACCATCCCGAATAGTTAATCAGCACCTTTGTGTCATTTGTCAACTATCAGGCAGCTGTAACTTCTATGAAGAACACATTCGCAACGGGAATTACTTTTTGAACGATTCAGAGAACCATCTGCATTTAAACGTAAATATTCTCAGAAATGTTCAACGACCCATTGTATGTATACTCAGAATTATTACAAGCAAACTGCTTACAATTAGCCTCCACTACAGCGAACGCGGCACAAAAGCTGATAGCGCAACCTTCAGCGGAGACAAATATAAATAGCGAGAGTAACTGATGAAAATTAGTCTCTTGGGGGCAAATCTAATAAGTTTGACATATATTCTTCACTTTCCTTTATTACTGTTTCTTACTTACTTGCAGAATTTTTTATTATCTAATTTTCAAAGCCACACTTATTTGCAATACAAATTATTAATTTTCTGCGACGCCGCATAAATTCAGACACGAAATATTTTACTAGACTTGATGCCTTGCAATTGACTACTCGCCAGCTGCTCTCCGTCGGTTGCATGCTTTTCGTGATGTCAGCAAATAAGTTCTATCCATTCGACCTAACTAACCGACTAATCTGCATCGTTGACCAAAACCCCGAAACGCAAATAACATACAAATGAGTGATTGAGGTGAAGGCAAAGAGAAATTAAGCAAAGGAGAAGAATTTTAGTAAAAAAAGAACCACAAAGAGACTAGTAAGAAACTCATGTTTAAGCAAGCGGGGCGGAATTGTTGACAAAAAGTTTATGTGGATATTTTTGGTCGCTGATTTACATTTCATACACAGAGTCAAAGGCTGTTCCGCATAATTTGAGTGTGTGGCGGTACACACTAAGGGTCAAAAGCAATCTTCATACACCAGGTTTCAGAGAGGCTTATTAACCGACACATGAATCGTTCTGTCTTTCGAGTGATTTTCTTGTGTTTGTTTTATATGTCTCTCTTTTAAACCGTTTGCATCTAACACTCCTCAAATATAGTCGCGAATATAATACGGTTCTCAACCTCGACGTAGACTTCAACTAATCAAAATTTTTTTCTACCCCAAACATGCATCATTACTCCCTTATAAACTTTGGCATGAACTCAACCCCAAATCACTTTTTGAATACACGCACATATTTTTTTTTTTACAAAACTTCCTTACTACATCAACAGCGTTTCCACTTATTTCGAAATAAATAAATAAATACAATCAAGAAGGAAGAGCTGAGATGAGTCCAACTCGTCTTCTTCCACAAAGCTTCTGAAGGTGGCGCCGGGTAAGAATCTCAACCTTACAGCATGGATAGGGCAATGGCATGTTAGAACCCCCACAATCAAGTGTAGACTTGCCGTAAGTTCGCCGTTGCTGTCGTTTGGAACGTCTTTTACCCCCGCGGTTGCGTGGGGCAGAGTGTCGCCCTGTAACGGGGCTGGTGACGCGGTGTAGCATGGCATGGTGCGGAAGCATACACATTTGGCACACATAGCCGGACATACACTCCTGTGTTGTGTGGGTAGACGACAGGCTACGCAGGCAATGGCCATGGGCTCGGGAAACCCGCTGGCGTTGCTGAGGTGGCATCCCTTTAAATATGCCGCAGTGTGGCAACCTGTGAGAGCGACAACACAGAGGATGTCGGATGCGAGGTGGCTCATTCGGTAGCGACGTCGGAGTTGCCAGGTTGCACTGCGTGTAGCGGTTGACGGCGTTGATGCCGTGATGGTTCGCGGCGCTGGGTGTCAGGACAGCCCCAGGGCGTGGAACTTGGATATTCATATTTATCTATAGAAGAGGTTATTGTAATTATATATTTGTGAACTAATGTTACCACGTGGTGTGGCATGAGTGGGTCGTCATTTGGATCGACCCTTTATGTTATTTTGTTGGTTTTAGTAAATTATTATTTGTGGTATATTTTGCGGTTTTCTCTCGGTTTATTGGTTACGGTTTATATTTCGGTTTTTTCGGCTGTTGTCAAAAAGCATAGCTTAACGACTGGCCTGGTTAGTGTTCCAGTTTGCGTGCGGAGATCGACTACGCGAATATGACCGTCAGAGCCGTAGTAAAGCTTCCCTATGCGGCCAAGCCGCCATTCGGTAGGGGGGAGACAATCGTCATTGATCAAGACACAATCTCCAAGCTGAGGAGAGCTGCGAGAGGCCATGAGTAGAAAACGGCTTCAATTCTAGTTAACAATGTCGTGAATTCTTCATAATGGAATTTATAGTTGCCAGCTAGCTTCTTGATATGAGTTTTAAAGCTTTTTACAGCTGATTCCCATAAACCGTCCATATGAGGAGCGCTTGGGGGATGAACTGCCAATTGATACCTTGCGGAGCGTATTTTTGGACAATGTCAAGTGAGACTTGTTTTATGAAATCTACAAACTGTTTTTCTGCAGCTCTTTGTGCTCCGATAAATGTTTTGCCATTATCGCTCATTATTTTGGATGGAAAGCCACGTCGTCCGGACGAAGAGCAAATGCGCGAGAAAAGCCTCCGTCGTCAGATTAGTACATAGTTCAAGGTGCACTGCTTTTGTCGTGAAACAGACAAAGACAGCCACATTCATTTGGTGGGAGATCTTAGCATGGACGTATTTATCTGAAAAGGCCCAGCAAAATCGACACCTGTGGTGGTGAAGGGCAGAGCGAAATTGCAGCGTTTAGGTGGAAGTGCTGCCATAATCTGGGTTCGCATTTTCTGCTTATGCATAGTGCAGATCTTGCACATGAAAATGCACTTTTATTTGGGGCTTAAGTCGGGTGATATATACAACTCTTGGCAGGCCATATGTTGCATGATGCGATGTTCGGCGTGGGAGCAGTAGTATGTGGATATATGCGATAATTCATTATACGTTAGGCTTGAATTTGCAAGCCGACCATTCGCACGAAGCAGACCTTTCGTGTGTAGAAATAGATCTAATACTAAGAGTGAGCTCTTTTTATCAATCGGCTTCAGTTCTCTTAATAATGATATGTCGCGGCTGATGCGATTTTTCTTTTGCCGCCTGTAGGTGGCTTGTGGTTGCAATATTGCTTTGTGTGCGTACATATGTAGATAGTGGCAAATATGCCTTTTCAGAGTGGTCGCAGAAGACGTGTAGTTCCACTTTGTATTCGGGGGAATAGCTTACCCACTCTGGAATTTGTATCTGCAAAATGTCTTTTAAGTTATTAGTAAACGGGGACCACTTTTCTAAGCAAAGAGGCTTCACTTGTTCGTCCCAGTCGGTTCCGTCTAGCCATAATTCTTGGATCATGATTTTCGCTTGTATCGTAATTGATTTTTAAACGAGAGAGTACTTTTCCTTGATTAGTTCTATCACAAAGTGACTCCATGCTACTGATAACGAGCTAAGCATTGATTCACCATTCAAAAAGATCTAGTATAAAGTCAAATCATGCGATAATTTGATAGAAAATTTCAATGTCATGCACCTTCCGACGATGCCTATGGACACTATATGCAGAATGTCATTAAGTGTCACGGTTGAAATGGACCTTGGTGGACCACATACGATGATGAGCGACGCCCGTTGAAATTTGTATAGTGTGATCTTTTCCAAGGCCCTCCACCACACAAAGACCCTATATAATATAATTAGCTTGACTATGATGTCGTTAAGTCAGAGGACTACTTTCAGTGAGAGACCCCATATTTTGCTTCATTTTCCTTCCTTGTTCTATGACGAGCTCTAAATACTTCACCATATCTGTAGGCTGAATATGCTTTTCAACTGCGGCAGTGGTCATTACACAAATTCCAACGCCTATTTCACAAAGGAAAACAACAGCAAGTGTGTTCTAAGCGAATTTCTTATTCCCACAAAAGGAGTGAGACGGAGAACAGAGAAAGGCTTTTCAGCTCTTGGGGCGGGTTTTCTCGTAGGGTTGTCCACATCGACTAAACAGTTTATTTATTTTGTTTTAAAATAAAAGTTTGGAACTCCTGATAAAAGACATTTGATATGCAGTTAGTTTAGCTTTGCTTATAAAATATATTCAAGTTGCTGGTTTAAAATGACACCACATACTTAATTTCTGAATCTATGTACATATAAATAAAAATGAATACCAAAAATGTATGTACGCGCATAACTCAATAACGCCTGGACCAATTTGGCCAATTCTTTTTCTTAAATGTTTGTTGAAGTTCAAGGCTGGTTTTTACGGCGAGAAAAATTCGAATAGTTTCCGGAAAACCCCTAAAAACAGCCCTTTTCTTTTCCCCCATACAAACGTTACAATAAATATGAATGTTTGTTTGTTAGTAACACTAAGAGAACGGTTGAACCAATCTTAATGAAATTTTTAAAGGTTGTTTGTTGTGGATCGGGAAAGGTTTAGAAACAAATACCTTATACTTTTCATGAGGAGAAGTCGCAAAATTGGACAATTCCAAAAAGTAACTTTTTCCATACACATTTTTTTCAATTTTTGTTTGTTTTGTTTTTCAATATTTTGATTTGAAAATTATTTGAATCGTTCAATTGCGGTCGCTTGCTTTTTTATTCCGGCTATCCAAAGGAAAAATTATTGAAAATTATTCAGTGAAAACTTTATGTATGTTTGAGACGATGTGATCAATTACAGATTGAAATTTGTTACGAAGCCACGAGGAGGTGGCGCTAATATTGGTCGGCGTTCTTTTTGCCATCAACGTATGGCAGCCCAAAGAAAGGCAAGAAGTACTCCCAAAATGCGATGACATACGTGCGGAATTATGGATCGCGGTCAATCAGCTAGCGATCGTAACGATATCACAGCACGACTTTTTAAACAACAGCTGCGATGTTTGATGGTCTTTATCTTGAAGCAACCTATGGTATATATGGTGCTGCTAGATGCTGAATGTATTTTCTTGAGTAGCAAAAAAGAGGTTTGCCGCACTCACACACTTCTTTTGATGCGGATGGTGATTACACCGGATCAAATTGATGAAATCATTTCAGCGAAATTCCTGATTCAGAGATAGATCCAGAATTATACGAAGTGGTGAAAACCAATATGGTTCATGGACCTTGCGGTCACCACAATCCCACTTCGGTTTGTATGTTCGACAATAAATGCACGAAACACTACTCATGCTTTTCGGAAACGGAAATGGGAAAATGATGGATATTAACTGTATCGGCGTCGCTCACCAGACATTAATAATAATTTGGCGTTCCAGCAGAATATCAACGTTAACAACACATCGAAGTTGACAACACATGGATCGTGCCATATTCGCCACTTTTGTTGATGCATTCAAAACTCATGTCAATGTTGAATATTGCAGATTGGTGTAATCGAATTAACACGTTTGCAAGTACGTCACCAACGAAAGCAACATAGCGGTGGCCTTGGACAATATGAGATCAGCAGTATCAAATGGGTCGATATGTGAACCGCAATAAAGCGCTTTGTAAGATGTTTACTGTTGTTGCAATTCATAAAAGTTTTCCGACTGTTTTGCGTCTCGCGGTTCAACTTCATTTAAGTCATCGCGTATTGTGAATGGTACAGTGTGTGCAACATTTTGAAAAGCATGCCAGCAGTAGCATTTGCTGGAACATGATAATCACTGGAAACAGACGAAGGACAATGCGATAGTACTTCGCATGCCACTGAAGTTCGCATACTTAACGCGAATCATTTCGACATATCCGCCTTTAAATTCGCGTTAATTATGGGATACGAAAAAATGACATTGCCGATGACATTTTGTGTATTTGCTAAGAATTGGAAATGGAGCAGAATTTCGGTTGATACTTTCAGTTTGATATCATTTTACCTCGCACATAATCAATTCACTTCAACGGAAGATGAACTCATCACGAATGTTTATCAGCACATTGGCAAAATTATCGTAACTGCATTTACTTGAGTGCACGCCCAATTTTAGTTGCCAAAATTACCGATGTTAGTGATTTTAACTGGAAGATTCAAAGTCAGATTCGGGAGGTTTACGCTCACTCAATCAGATGAATCATGATATGACAAAGGAAGACGAAACCGTAAATTATCAATCGATTTCAAATATACCATACCAAACCTGCCTCAGCATCATTTGCGTCTTAAAGTTGGATCTGTCATTATTACGTATTTCACAATCTTCATGCGCCGAAACTGTGTAATGGAACCCGAATGATTATGACGTAGTTATCAGTCTGGTTGATCATTTTCAGTTCAAACATCATTCATTCAGGAAAATTATTTGCTCACGTTGACAATCAAACAGGACACCGAGAAATCAGGAAATGCTATCATTTTCACAGCCCAGATATATGTGGTGTGTTGACGAGTTGGAAACCCATCTTATATCTATATATTTACGCGCAGAACAGAAATCAAGTTATGTTTTACTAAGTTGCGCTACGCAAAAAAAAAATGTAGAAAAATCGTAAATAAATCATTTTCGACAGAATATAATTTCAACTTTTTTTCATTTCAAAACACATAATTTCACGCAGGGCAACGGCTGCGGGGTCAGCTAGTTTAAAATATTTATTGTTGTTGAAACAAGATCGTATTCATTTCGAATTTCTCCACTATTTTATGACAAGGGTAGTTCTTGCTCTCACACCTTCTTGGAAAATAGTAAACCAGATTGGTCTCTCCCTCGTTTTTAGACTATCCAAAGGCCACAGCTCTTGTACCACCGACTTAATCGGCCGCTGTGACTTTGGCAGGCAAAACTTGAATCTCTACTCGTGCTTGTAACTTCGGTTTTTAAGCATTGTATTTCTAATGCTCATAAATTTTTGCAAAAACTTCCCAACTCTTCGGTTACTCAATCTCTTCCCAACATACCTGCTCCTCTATTCTATTATATCTTATGGTATTTACCGTTTTATTTCCATCTGTTTCTGTTTCTGTTTCTTTCTCTTTCTTTGGATCTTTAATAAGTTCAATATTAATTGATTAAATGAGCCTATTGGCCTACTCTACAAGTATTGACCCACTTAAGATCGATTCGAGCTCAGCTAAAGAAGCACGAGCTTTGACAGATTTAATTCGGAGGCGAAGTGTGTGCCGGAGACGTGGAAAACACAGCGAAATGTAAACGATTTAAGTGTACTTTAAGTAAATGTAAATTAGCTTGAACGGCGCCTTATTTTTGTGT